>NW_023605317.1:0-50435 GCF_014898055.3 Talpa occidentalis | reverse complement strand
GGAGTTCAATCAATCAATTTACACTTTTGTCTGTATGGGAATTGCAATTTGATACTGGCAATCTTTTTCAACTATATGGTGTTGACCTGAGAGACACGGCCAGACTGTACTACCAGGAAGGTGTGCGCTTCAGAATCAGGATCGTGATGTGGATCCCTGACCAAGGGCTCTTGCCAAGGCGCTGCTCTCAGTCAGGGTGTGTGGGGAGTTTTAAAGGATCGAGCAGGGACGTGGTCTGAATATTAGTCATTTGTGGACTTTCTGGATGGTTTTATAATTCATTTGTCTAACTGTGATTGGAGGGCACGAAGTCTCCAGACAGTGGTCACTGCATTCACCAGCGAGTTGGCTCCTGTTTCTTGTTATCACTGAATTCCTGGGTCACCTGTTTAGTTTTTGCCTAGCCGTGTCAACGTGGCAGTTCAGAGAGTAGATGAGGTCTGTTTGACTCAAAGCAGGTTCCAAGCAGATTTAAGCAAAGTGGTAAAGCCTTAGTGTGACAAGAAAGTTTGGGATAAGCTTCTAAAAGGTTAAATGTTTGCTATGAAAAACTCCAGACTTGACCAAGACCTGGTTCTGCTGGCCTCGTGCAGTCCTGGGGTTTCTGGTCCGCACTCCTCAGGGTTTGGAAGAAGAATCTTCTTCTCACTTCCAGTGATGGTTCTGCCACTTCCAGTGATGGTTCTTCTCCACTGCACTGCGGCTGGAGGAGGGCAGATCCTGGAGACATCTTGGTGGCTCCATAGCCAATCCTCCTTCTGCTTTTTCCCTTAGGCTCTCTGCAACCTCCCTGAACCCCTGTCCACCCTCCAGGCTGGGGAGGTTTCTGAAGCAGAATCCTCATTTTCTGTAACTGCGCCTCTGTCTGTCATACCCTTGTGAATTCTCTGAGATGCACTGGATGTGAGCAAAGATGCTCCTTACTCCACGTTCTGTGATTTACCCTTTTCTTCATGAAGTATCAGTTGGTTTTGAGAAAGAGCAAAGCATGTTTTGTGTTAAAGTCACAAAACAGCCAACACAAGCAATCCTCCTATAACTAATGAAGAGTAAGATGTGTGTAAGGGATGCTCTCAGAACTGCTTCTCTCAATTTAAACATCAAGAGCAATATACCAGGAAAATAATGGAAAAGTAATAACTCACTTCGGTTACATTGTTTATCTTACACATGATCAACAGTGTGGAGATCACTGTGGTTCTTAAATAGTCTCCATATGGTGTCAGATTATTTATCCTGTCTTGCAATCTGCAAATAATTTGCTTACATGATGCCAATTTCTAAATGTATTAAATATGAGACCTTTACCCACATGAACTGAATCTGAACACTTCTGGAGATAACACTCAGGGCTTTGTCCAATATTATAATATCCACAAAGAGATTTATGCAAAATTCTATCTTAGGTAAAAAACAAACGTGGCTGGGCAGAATTGATTGTGGCCTTATTCACATCTTCCTTGAAGCTGCAGTGGCAATGGGGATTCACATGCTTAAAAGCCCAGGCCTGGGCTGGGGGAAACTTTTAGTCTAAAGGAGACATCCTATTAGGCCCTACTGAGGAGCAAATATCTTCCCAATGCTAATGAGCGCCTTGTGGGAAGTTGGGAGCAAACCAGGCTTCTATTTGCATGAATACAATCTCCATATGGCTTCAAGAAGTGTGAGTGTATGTGTGTTTTTAAAGTAGCTGGCTCTTTCCCACGGTCTTAGGAGGAAGATCATGCTTGAAGAATTTCAGTTTACAATAGCTTTGCAGCTGGGGTTTTACAAAAAGCAAGCATGAGCTTTGTATATACACATACATGTAGGTACATACGTGTGTGCGTGCGTGCGTGCATACACGCACAAATGCTGTAAATATTGCAAGAAAATAAATCAAGGTAGAGATGAAATTATGTGAAACAAAGCCTAAAGGCAGTGACAGCTGAGTTTGGTGATTTCTCTATGACTAAATTTCAAGTCTTTTATTTTTTATAGAAAAACTGGAGGGTAGGCCAGAGGTGTGGGGTGAGGGGGGTGAGAGGATCCACCAGAGACAGAGTGGAGAACAGAACAGGCAAATTGACTGAAATCCACTGCTGAGGGTGTAACAGGGTGGTCCCCAGGAAGGGGGAGGTTCCCTGCCCCACCCAAGGGAGGGTGGAGCTGAGCAGGAAGAGGAGAAGCTGCAGAAGAGACTGAGGAAGGAAGCAGGATGGAGCCAGGAGACCTGGAGGAGGCGCATGGAGCCTAGAGACACGTGAAGAAACTGAGCTTGTCTTTTGGTCATAGACTGGGTGACACAGATGTGGGTGAGACCCGTGGGGAGGTGACAATGGCAGCTCTTATCTTGATGTTGATTTTGCTCTTTTCCTTCCGAGCTTGTCTGGTTGTTTCTGACCCTTTTCTGTGGGTCCCCACTGGAAGATGCTTTAGACTTGTGGCAGGCTTTGGGGACTTGTTCTGGGCCAATCCCATTTGGATGGACTTTTACCCACGAGGGGACGGGTAACTTTGGGTGCTTCATTTAGAAACTAGACTCTGCCTTACCTGTATTGTTTCCTAGTTTTATTAAAGATCCTTCCCATTAAAGTCTCCTATGTTTTGTGTTGATGCGGCGGATGGCAGAACCCATTTAGAATGGCAGCTTTGCGGGGTTTGGGCTGCCCCTCTCCCTGTCCTATAACAAGGGGAGCAGCAGGCGAGACAGGAGAGGTCTGCTGCACCATGTGGGTAGCTCCCTGGCCGGGGATCAAACTCAGGCCTTCACAGTGATTGTACTGAGTCTTCACCCATAGGCCACCAGGGAGGTCCTAACTTTCAAGTCTCTTATGAAAAACTCCAATGTAGAAAAGTGCTGTTTCTTTCTTCCTGGCCATCCTCTGTGTGGGGCTGGACTGGGTTATGGAAAGGCCCCACTCCTCTGCCTGACTGACTTCTGCTTCACACACTCCCATTTACTCAGCCTGTGATGCTGAGTCTAGAAGGGTCTTTGTATAAGTGGGGCTGAGGCCATGGAACACAAGGGGGTGCTGGAGCAGACTCGTAGGTGCTGCCCTCCCCAAATGCATCCAAGCCCAGCCCAAGAAGCTAGGAGTGTGATTTTATTCGGATTGGGGATCTTTGCTAATGTAACTGAGAATCTCTCGGTGAAATCATCTTAGGCTTAGGGTTAGGCCTAAATCCAAAGATAAGTGTATTAATCAGAAAAAGGCAGAGGGCAGCATGACACAGGGATGAAGCCCTGGTGAGGACGGAGCAGAGGCTGGAGTGAGGGAGTGGTGCTGCCACTGGCCAAGGACCACTGAGGCCACCAGTGGCTGAGGACTCACTGGCAAGGGAGGACCCCACCCTGGAGCTTTCAGAGAGCTCGGCCTTGCTGTCACCTTGACCTGGATCTTCTGACCTCCAGAACCTCGAGAGAATAAAGAAGTTTCTGTTGTTTTAAGCCACTCCAGTTCACGGCCATTTGTTCCAGCAGCCCTCAGTAACTGAAGTACAAAAAGTTAAGAAGGTCCCAGAAAACTCAGTGGTCAAAAGAAACAATATTTCATTGTAATAGTCTTGAAAAATCTAAATTTATGCACAAAAGCCAACTCAGGATGAACAAGATGTGCAAATTTGAAAGATAGTGCCTATGAGGTGCCGGCAGGGGTAGGTGTAGCTAAACCTTCTAGGTGGATAAATTGAGCTTCTTAAAACAGAATTTTTTTAAAAAAATGCAGCGATTTTCCACAATAGAGTGATCTGTGCCAGATTTTTAATTTTTTTAAATGTCATTTCCTAAATGTAGGTGCCTGCATTTCAAGCATGTCTTACATTAAATCCTATGCCGGTGACGGTGAGAAACGCAGTAACCAACGTGAACTGTCAATGCTCTGAAGCTGAGGGCCCGAGTGCTTGGAGCAGCATCCGCTGGAGGGGGTGCGCCGTCACAGAAGGGCATGGAGCTCATCTGGGCCGTGTCAAGAGGGCTGAGGCAGCAAAGTTCTGAGTGAGTGTGGGGTGGCGGGAGCTGAACCCGCCAGGCAGGAAGGGTCCCGGGTCCACGTTTCTGCAGAGTGTGGGTTCGCTTTCATCTTCCTCTCTGAGTGGGAAGTGACTCTTTCTGCCAAAAGAGTTTAAAAATCCAGCCTCTCACCAGGGTCGGCAGAAGACGGATGACCCTACAGAGAGATGCCGCTGCCAGAGAGAGCAACTCTGGTTCCCACAAAGGGACCAAAGGAAGCTGCTGGCAGACACAGAACCCCAAGATCAGAGAGAAAAACAAGGAGGAAACACACTCAGAGCTGGGAGTTTGCAGAGTTTTGGATGAAAGCAAAACCCTCCATTGAATAAGTTGGCAAAGATTCAGCCCTTAAACGATGTACTTTGAGCACATATATTGAGAAATAGTTGCTAAGATTTAGTACCACAGACTCAAAACTAGTTCTGGACTTTCCATACTATCTCAAGGACGGTGTGAACACCCCTAGGGCAGTTGGAACAGGGTGCAGACTCAACCAACAGGATTTCTCTACTCTTGATAAAAGTTATGTTTATCATGTTTCATCATAAAGAGGAACTGGAGGCTAATTTCAGAAGACTGAAGGTGCATTCTAAAGTAACTGGGAAAGACTTGCAGATCACAAACTCGAGTATTCTCTCCTATCACTTCCACCATCTTCTTTTCTCCTGCTGTACTTTTACTGCGGTGACGTTGGTTCACAGCACTGTAGGATTCAGGGGTGTGTTACCACAGCGCGTCCGCCATATTGCATCATTGTCTAGCAATGAACTTCATTTTGCTTGGAGCCTCCTTCCCATTGGGTGTGGAAATTTAATCTCAGACGACTCAAGTTTATTTTACCACCTCTTGCTTTTCTCCAAATGTATGCAACTTGCTGACGAGACTATCGTGGTCCTCACTAGACTTGGGAAAGGACTGGTTCTCCACATGTCTGACTTGCCTGGTTGTCCCATCTGGGACAACTTGGTTGTCCCATCTGACTGTAGAGGCCCACCCTGGGGCTCTGCTGGCTCAGCCCAAGTGTCCATCTCAAGTCCCTGGACTCTGGACTTTTCTCTGCCCCTTCAGGGCCTTCTAGGGGATGCTGCAGCATCAGACACCACCCGAGCTATCTTCAGGGCCTCCCGGGGTGGGGGGGGGGATTTTTCATCCATTATTGTGGCTGGCTCTGTGGGGCATGGACCTCTGTTTGTCAAGCACTCTATCTGCTCACATGCCCTGCAGCCATAATGACCTTGGGGTCTTGCTTCCTCCTGGGAATTCTTTGGAAGTGGCCACCTGAGCCTCCTCTGCTCCCAATAATTGGGGGGTGGGTAGAATAGCAGCCTCTGCCTCTTTCTAGAGAACCAGTCTCTTCATTGCTGTTCCTTTGGGTCTCTCCTATCTGCAAGGATTAGAAGATTTTTTTCCTGGTTTGAATTAAGGGAGGAAGAGAGAGTATAGTACAGAAGTGTGTGTGTGTATGTGTGTGTGTTTGTGTTTAACAGACATATGAAAGAATGTCTATTAAAACACTGTTTTTGCCATTTCTGCAAGCACGGAGCCTCTGATTTCCCTGCTTCCCACTGCAGCTCAACCCTGGGCGGCAACAGTGTAAAATGACTGCCTGTCTGAATGCAAGAAGGGCTGAGGAGTGAAGGAAATAGCAGCCAGCTCTTACTTAATATTTCAAAATGTCAACATGTCTTGGAACCATATTTAATAAACTGATTATGATTTTCACAAAATGTTTGGTCAGTCTTTTATGGCTCTATTCATCTTTGCAAGAGCCTCGTTTTGGTCAGCCTATATGGTATTATTAATGTAAACACACCCGGTCTTGGGCTTGGTGGATTCTGTGTATTAGAATTGCAATTCTTGTGTTTACAGCAGGTAACTTCACAAAAAAGCTAGTTTTTGTGGAGATCTCTGGAAAACCTATATTTGATGTTGGGTCATGGACATGTACTTAAGTATAAATAGAATTTGCTGAGACCAAATATCTAAATCCATTCAAATACAAATTTTTGGAAATCAGTTCCGACGTGAAATCAATGATCTTAGCTCTAAGAAGACCACTGTCCTTGTAGTTACGGGATTCAATTAAACAATGCGGCTGAAATTTTTTTTTTAAACTTAATATGGAGTCCATGTATTATTGAGAAGGCAGTTGTTTAGGAGCTTTGCAACCCATTCTTCACTTCTTAGTAAATGTAATTTTAATGTGCTTAGTGAAATTTTATCAATTCCAGAAAACTTGAGATTTTGAGTAAAATCACCTTTTCTATCTAACAGAAAGCATTTAGAGGGCTCCCTCTATTTTGTTCAAATCTATCTTTCAGGCTTTTCTCATTCTTCTTACAAATTCACTTAAGAAAGTGGTTTTCAGAGTTGGAAATAGTATTAGAAGAGAAGCCAATAGAAACTTCAGTGAAATGAAAAAGCAACAAATGTCAAATAGAGTTAGACTTATTGAAACTGTGCACCAACTTTCAAAATGGGTTGACAGGCACATGATTTATCTTGAGATGGTTACTGTTCAGCTCTTACCTCCTTGAGGAAAAACTGCCAAATAGCCCAATAAACCATGGGCTGCTTACCAGAGGCAGCTGAAAGATTTGCACCTGCAAAGCTACATAAACATCTGAGATAAAGACAAGAGCCTTAATCCTTTCTGCAGGTTCAGGCCTCCCAATTAGGGCACTGGCTGAATGACATTTGACCTGAATGTGTGAATATTTTGCAGTGGGAGTGAACTCAATTTTAGGATAAGGCAGTTGGTTGCCCAGTTTTGCAGCTGCCAGTCATCTTGATCCCACAGGGGGGGAATACACAGTTTGCTTTGTGGTGAGTGCGAGTTGGGATGTTGATGGCACATGGAATGTTCGAGTCATACCATTCCCTTAATAATCCTTATGTTTTTGTGCCTGGAAGTTCCTGACAGCTCTTCAATACATTTTCTCAAGAGGACATGTTCTCAGAGGACACTTGAGAACCAGAATCTCAGCGGTCAAGGCCACAGAGTGTACTTGTGACCCGCAGGACACCCCATGTTCCTGGCCCATTTTCTCCATGCATCTGGTGTCTTTTTCAGCATGAGCTGCCTGAGCCGAGCACCATAAACACAGCTTTGTCACAGACATTTATTTCTTATGGTCCTGGAGGCTGCCTGCTGGAGCAGTCTCATTCCTGGCTGTGTGACCTCCTGCTGTTTGTTCACTTGTCAAAGTGAGAACAGAGGCTCTGCCTGCTTTGTTTATTCCCATCTTAGAAGCCCCACACTCTCGACATCACCAAAATCTGAAAGGTCACACCTCCTAACATGACCACGTGGGGGTAGAGGAGGCGCTTAGGGCTGCACCATCAGAGATTGGGAGGAAGAGGACTCCAGAGTCCAGAACAACCAACATTAGATGGCCCCAGATGTGACCATCTTAAGGAAGCCACTTTTCCAGCTTCTTATTAGGCTAGTGGTGCTGTGGTGACCCGAAGCCTCCAAGTCTCTCTGACCAGGTGACTTATAATAGTGGGTCTGAATAAATAAGCGTTTCAAGTTTTTGGGTTTTTTTAAAGATTTATTTATTTATGCATACAAGAACTGGGGTATAGGCCAGATTGTAGGGGGTGAGAGACAGAGTGGGGAGCAGAACAGGCCGATTGACTGAAGTACACTGCTGAGGGGAGCAGTGGGGAGACAGGAGAGGTCTTCTGGGCCATGTGGGTAGCTCCCTGGCCGGGGATCGAACTCCTGCTGCAGAGGCTGCAGATAGCTTCACACTGCTGTGCTTAACCCCTTGTGCCACTAGGGAGGCCCCTAAGCATTTCTAGAAGTGCTATCCAGATAAACCCACAGGACTCATTCTCACCAACAGAGTGTGAGTGATTGGCCTGTTGCTGTGCAGTGGGGCCGGGATGTGTCTATACACACACACATCTCTCTCTTTTCCTGGATACTCAGTTACTCTGAAACCACATGTTGAGAATAGCAAGTGAGAGAACACTTTAAATTGTACTTTCCATCCAAATACGTATGTAGAAAATCCATTTCTTTTATCAAAAAATAATTTGTTACTATAATATTACAGGATGAAATATTTGAACTGGTTACTGATCAAGGATTGAAAATGAATGTGAGAATATGACTTGCTTCACTTTTGATAAAAGTGAAAAATAAGTATCTTGAGTTTGCTGAAGATGCTTTATGATTTTTCCTTCTGCTTCTATCAAAATACTGCTGTGAAAATATTCCCCCGCCACGATGAAAAAGCAGGTCCCCTACAATGCGGATTGTAAAAACAAAACATAGTAACAATCCAGATACACATTATCCCCTCAGAGGTGTTGTGCTCAGTGCAACCTAGATGATGCGATTTAACAAACCAGAAATGAGGTCATTTCTTGCATTTTTATGTATCAATATAAACAGTGTTCATTCAAAGTTTAAATGTGCTATCATTTTCCTTATAAGCCATATAAGGTCAATTACCTATATTAGTTTCCTACGCATACACTTTTCAAAAAGTAATGAGTATAGTTTTGTAAGCTTTCTGGGTGCTTGGTTTCTAAGTTGATTATCATTGTGTTTACTGAAATGTACTTATGTGACTGTTAAATCTAATAATGAAAGTTCAAGACTTGTTCTTTATGAAACAAGGAGCCGGATAAAGCCAAACTGAAACCTAACCCTTAAAAGTTGACTGTGGAGTGGGATAAGAGAGGGCTGGGGAAGGCCTGGGAGGAGGAGCAGGGAGGAGGGAGGGAGCAGGAGGGCTATCCCGTGACTGGGGGCTCCCTGGTGGTAAGTCACTACAGCCCAATGCCGGAGGGGGTCTACACTTCAACTATGTAAACAACATAAACCAATATTAACACAGGACAAATACTTGATTTTTATGTCTTTAATTTTCATTTCACCTTTTCCAGCAATTCATTTAAATTAAAAAATTTAAATATCAATCCATGATGGATTAAGGAAAAAAAACCAAACTAACCAAGCCTACAAAGCTAGTCTGGGTGTGTGGTGGGGGGAGGCAGGTGATGTAAACACAGGGCCCAGACTAGATCAGTGCCACACCTGGGAAGGAGAGGTAGGACCTCAGTTCACTCACAGATCCTGGCTTGTCCATCATGACCAGGTGAGATTTTGTGTTTTCTGCTTTGGAGGTGGCGCTGCATATACTTTACATGTGAGAAGAAGAATAAAATCATTTGCTGGACATTGTTTCAAAGACAGCTCTCCTAGTATAAGAATTCTGTTTTGACAATGTCAGCAGAGGAAAAAAAAAAAATCTAGAGGTACCTGAGCAGAGAACAAAATAACAACTAGTTATTGTTTGGACTTATTATTTGATGGGTTCTGCCTGAATCAGAATTTCTCAGACATCAGATGGATCCCTCACACCGTGCTGAACAGCTTTCTGGCTTCTAGTCACTAAATTCCAGCCACATGCCCCACCCTGATTGGGACAATCAAAATTGTATTCAGATGTCACCAAATGAGGCCTGCAGGCACCGTGCTCCTGCCCCCACTGTTGATAAACCTCCAGTCTATGTGTTTTGCCACAGTGAATCTCTGACTAGGTACTATTACTGTCTTCCCTGTAGAGGTGAGAGCATTTGGTACAGCCTGGTTAATGAGGTGGTATCGGCCCAAAGTCAGGAAGCTAAAAAATGGCAGACCTTGGGCTTGAACTAGGGCAGTTCAATAGGACTCAGACAGCTGGGTCCAGTCTGCTGGACTCTACCTTCCTTCAATGCTTGAGAGAGGCTACTGACTGGTGCTGGAATGACACCATATCTTTACAAGGGTGTACTGCCACTGTGCTCTCTCAGCAACCCACTTCAAAGTATAAAAAAATGTCAGGGGTTCTTAATAGACCTTAACATTTTCCTTAGAAACTTGTTCTTCGTCTTAGCAAAATGGGGCTATGTAATGACCTAGTTGCTTACTTCAGAAAATTTCCTTTTTTTCTCTAAAACCTATAACCTATTACCAAGCTGTGTGCTATCAATCTTATGAACTCAATTCTAAAATAATTTGAATAAGTTGATTTTTCCCTCAGAACACTATACTAAGAATATTTCCATAGATCATTAAATATTCATCTTCAAAATGGCTTTTAATAGCATAGTATCTCATCTTTGGAATGTACACAGTTCATTTAATTAATCTCTTATCTTTGGGACTGCACATTGTTATTATTATTTTTGCCTTGGTGTGTCATGCATCATAATAATATTAAATGCACAAGGGCCTTCCTGGTGGCATAGGGGTTAAGTCTCAGTGGTATCACCTCTATGAGTTCAATCCCCAGCCAGGGAGGTGACCCACATGGCGCAGCAGACCTCTCCTGTCTCTCCTGCTGCTCCCCTCAGCAGTGTGTTTCAGTCAGTCTGCCTGTTCTGCTCCCCACTCTGTCTCTGGTGAATACTCTCACCACCACCTCCCCCCCACACACCTCTGGCCTATACCCCAGTTCTTGCATGTATAAATAAATAAATCTTTTTTAAAAAGAACTTTTTGGTATGCACAAATAGTTATAGAGAATTGTTATTGTATACAGAATATTTAAGGCTCTTTAATTCTTAGAAGCACATAAATATTAGACATTTTTTGGCTTATGTATCAGTCCTGTCTGTCTCTGAAGAGATCTCTAAACTCCCCTTGCTTTTAATAACTATTTATTTTCAAAAAGTTTTGAAATCTTTATTCTCTAAAAATGAAGTTTCTAATACCAATTTTCCAGTAATTATATTTCCACTGGGCCACCATTAGTAAATATTTCTTCATTATACACTGTGTGTTTAAATCATTTTAAATGAATTAGAAAAATATTTGTTACTATTGCCTTGCTCATTTTTCCTTCCCTTTGGCTTTCTTGTCTTTTGAGTCTCTGTAGTAGGTCAGAAATAAATGATATTTCTCCAGTAGTTACGCTTGAAAAGTCAGTCCTTTGGATTATGTAGCAATTATGAGGATTAAAATCTTTTATCCTGCATTACTGAGGTGATCCTATCTTTGAGCTTGAGAACAGAAAAATTCAATGATTAAAAACCCCAATATTCTAAAATTAATGAGGATCTCATTTCCAGTTGGATTTAGTTTAATTGAACATGAATAATAGATGTTAATAAGTACTACCAACTCTTAGGTAAGGAGGAAAAAGAATAATACTGATCTGGGGCAGTTCTGGAGTCAGAGAGTGAGGAAAAGGCACAAGGTACAACCTGAGAAGGCTTGTAAATGTCAAGGAAAAATCAATCAGCAAACAGACATTGATTTTCTACTCTCTACAGGGAAGAAATATGATTACACGAGGTCATTTCTCCATTCTTCTTCAATTGAGCTTTCAAAATACTTGATATTGAACTCACATGAGGCAAAGCATATTTATGTTACAGAATCATCTCATTAAATTTCTGCAGAAAACATAAATGTCCTAAAAATAATATTCCCCCCAAATTATTGATGAAATTTCAATGTTGCAAAATATAGTTAATTCATAAAGTTTATTAATATCACTTTTAGTACCAGGGTAGGAGCTGTGATGTGTGGCGTGCACATGCACACGTGCATGTGTGTGTGTGTGTGCGTGTGTGTGTGTGTGTGGACAGTCCCTCGCATTCCAACAGAGCTCACAGACTACTTTGAGAGACAAATCAAGGATGCCTACAATGGGACAGTGAGTGCTATGACTGAGGGATCCACAGATCCTTTGGGAATCAAAAGGAGAGCATGAAGGCCACTCTGCAGGGAAAGAATCACGCAGCCTTTATAGAGAGGCTGAATCTTAGTTTGATAGCAGAGATACAAGACAGGGCATTAACTTGTTGCAGGAAGGACAATCAGAACAAAGTCTTGAGACATAAAGTAGCAGAAATCCTATCCCAGTTGCTTCTCTATGACCTTAACTCGGTGTCCACATCCCTGTTTACTGGACAAATGGCAAATTCTGGCTGGTGAGATCCTGGGAGCTGGGCTAATGACAGAGGCTTGTCCTCTGTGTTAAGACTCAACACAGAAGACTCAACACAGTGGGGTCTCCCTGGAGGCGCAGGCTGTTGAGTGCTGCCCTGTGAAGCTGTCTGCAGCCTCTGCAGTGCCAGTTCAATCCCCGCCGGCCTCGGAGCAACCCATATGGGGAGCAGACCTCTCCTGTCTCACCCGCTGCTCCCCTCAGCAGGCTGTTTCAGTCAATTTGCCTGTTCTGTTCCCCACTCTGTCTCTGGTGAATCCTCTCACCTTCCCCCGCATCTGACCTGTACCCTGATTCTTGTATGCATGAATAATTAAATCTTTATTTTTTTTTTTAAAGACTCAACACAGAGGTAAGATGGATCCAGGAATCAAACAAAGTATGTGCTTCTTTCCTGGAAGGAAAAATACCTAGAGGATCAGAGACTGGGAGGTCTGAGGTAGAGCCATGCAGATAGATATATGGGAGTGATACTGGCAGCAAGATGTTTCTTTCTCCATTATCATCTATTATCTTTGAAGAACATCTAAAGAATCATGTGGAAATAATGACGGGAGAGTTAATGTTACTCGGTCTTTGTCTGCAGAGCCAGTGTGAAGGGAAAAACATGCTTTTCATGGGAACAAAATAGAGGAGATTCTTGGGTTTTGCATGGACTCCCAACCACCATGACTCATCTGGCCTCTGTTGCCACTGGATCCAACCTACTAGCAACAAAGAACAATGGTGCAACTTGCAATGGGTCTTGTTGGCAAGTCAACTACACTGGGTTCTTTCCATCCAGGAAGGGCACAGTCTGTCCCCACATGGATACGTATTCCCACTATGGATTTACCTTTCCTGCCACAGAACCTCACCAGTACCACTGTACAGGGTTCACAAGACCTCATCGGACTTGGTTCCTTATTTAGGTTTTCTAGATGCCTGCTATGAGTGAGACCATCCAGTATTTTTCTTTTTCTTTCTGGCTCATTTCGCTGTGCATGATCCCTTCCAGCTCCATCCATGTTGCTGCAAATTGCATGTGTATAAGGGACCAGGAAAAAGAATAGCTATAAGAAAGAAAAAATCAAAATCAACAAACAACTATGAACCAGAAACACACTATGGGGGGGGGGGAAGGAGGGATTGGGGTCAAATTAAGGGGGTTGCAATTGTATGGGGAGGGGAATATAAAAATAAAATAAAAAAATAAATAAAATAAATGAATGAATGGTAGCCCAATAATTGCATCAAGGTTAGGACTCTGTTAGGCTGTGGATTTTCAGCTTAGGGAATAGGTATAGATTTATAGCACAAGATTTATTTCCTCTAATCTATTTACTAAGTAACAATGTTTTAACTTGATGGGATTTTCTGATTTTATATTATTAAATTTTATGAGATCACAAATCAATAAATATAAGATTTAATTAAAAATAAAATTCCTAAAATCTCTAATCTACTTCCAATATAGGTTTCAAAGTCAAAACAAACATTTTTATGATAAAAAAAAGATCTCATCGGACTTAACATCTTACCATGGACTCACTGTGGAGTTTCCTTGGAGACATTGAGAAATTTTAAACTGAAGAGTCATATGAGTGATTCCAATTTGAGATACATTTTGGACATAGATTAGAGGATGAATTGGACAGACATGATACTGGATTTCAGGAGAAGAGTTAGAAAACAACTTAGATGTGGTACATTTCTCAGATAATGCCCAGGGCGGGAAAAGCTAAAGAAATATTAAGGAGTAGGATTTAAAGGCTCTGGGGAATGATTCCATAAAAGGGTTAGGGAGTGGGAGAAGTTAAAGATGACTTCTGGATCTATGCTTTCTTATTATCCTGATTTTTAAAATTAACTGCAGAGGGACAAATTGGACTTTAATTGATTGACAGGGTTGGAAGAAAAATAATTTGAGAACTTCTGTCTCCTTAAAATCAAAACCACTCTAATCCCACTTGGGATCAATTATGTTATTCATTCAAACATGAAACATTATATTTTTAAAAAACCTGAATGATGAAAAAAATAACTGGTTTTCCCTTTTCCATTTTATTTTACATCTTAAAATTGTGTGTGAACTCACACACATACATCTGTCTGCGTGGAATGCACAAACTTCCTTGATTCTCTGCACATAAAGAGTGGCCAAAAGGGAAAGGAAGGAAACAGAAGGCACTCTGCGTGGCTAGCAACCTAGACATCACAGCAGTTCAATCCAAGTGTATGCCATCTACTGAGTTCTTGGCTCTGGCTGAGTGCCAGGTTGTGCCATACATAAGCCCAACTAGGGGCTACTGAATGTGTAGTGCCCAGTGGAAGTCTGGTCGGCAGAACGTGATCAAATGACTCATCCCTGGACTTGCCCAGAGAAAGTTAAGAAATGAGTTTGGAAGCCTGGAGACAGAGACAGAGAACGCTGTTGAAATTTCTGGTGCTCCGGTTTTTGACATGCAAAATGATTAAAGCAGTAGGTAATTTTTGATTTTGCATATCAGATTTGTAAGTGCATGATCTGATTTGTTGAAAGCCTGATGAATTATTTTCTTGGAAATGTTCTTTATCACATGAATAATGAGGGCTGCATGATTTCTTACCCCTATTAATGAGTGATTAAGCCACAACACCTTTGTTTTACATCTTGTTGACTTTGGGTTTGAAATAAGCAAAAACGCAGAAGGAGCATCTCCTTAAATATGTGTTAAAAGAGAAGCAGAACCATCCTACAGCACTAAGTTTTCTTAAAAGCCTGTTTAGGACAATGATGCAAATCTTTAAAACTATATATCACTTTTATTTTTTAAGTGTAGCTCAAGACACTAAGTAAAAGCATGATCCAAAGAGATACAAATAGTTAACGTGCAATGTTAATGTATTCTTCAACCAAAATAAAATGGCCTTAACATTTTTATCCAGTAATAAACATTTGCCTTTCTTTATCCAGTCTCCTCTGAGCACTTACCATGGTCTGCTTGCTGCTATGAATACTAGGGATAAACAGCAAACAGTACAACAGTCTCCAATCTCACTGTGAGAAACATTTATTTTCTGTTACACATAGTGCTACTCAATCTCTTTATGAACACAAAAGGCCAAAAGTTACTCTATGGGCAAATTATTTTTCTAATTATTTCTATGATTTTTACCCATAAGGATTTCACTAGTAAAAGTGACTATATTCCAAGATAAGAGAGATAACCTAAGAATTCAAAATCAATGCTGCAGGTGAAGCTGTTCTAACAAATGTTTTCAAATTGCGTTTTTTCATCTTCTTCCCTCCTGTGTAATTAGCGTGCCTGGAGGAAGAGGAGCTAAATGACAGGAAAGGGAGAACATTTTAAGCAAAACCAAGTCTCTTCATTTATAATATAGCAGACATGAAGGGTTGTTTTTTTTTTTTTTTAAGCAAATTTTAGTTAGCACTTCATTTTATAGCCATTGTAGAAAATTCTCTAGGAAATGCCTATAAAAGTTGAGGAATATTTGCTGTCAAGTTCTGTAATTAGTGGTTGAAAGTAAGTGAATGTGAGAAGTCTGGGTTCTTGAGAGCAGTTGAGTTGACTCTTACGGCTGGGAAGAGAGCAGGAGGTGGCTCATGAGACAGAGTGAGTGTTGCACCTCTCACCTCATAGTAAGAAGGGCAAAAGAGGAATGTGCTTTCTATTTATGCCCAGGTTTGGAGTGTGAAATTAAACAGCCATCAGAATTATCTGGGGATGCATTCTTGCACCATGTCATGAAAGAAAAGGAAGATTGTCCTTGCAGCTCAGTTTTATACCTGGCACACAGAAATCCTGAGTAAAGAGCAGCCTCTTAGTCATCACGGAGAAAGTTGGGTAGGCTATGCTGGGAGAGGAGCATCGGTGAGCTGGTGGCATTACTGCTAGACCAGGAGGATCATGGCATAAAGGATAAGTGGGCAGATGCACAGAAATCACCTAATAATTTGCCCATAGTGGCTGATTTCAGTTTGTGAGATACTCGAGGAATCCCATCCACCTACCTCTCCTGAATGGGAGGAAAGAGCTTAGTGGGTATGAAAATTTCCAAGGTTAATTGTAAAGCAAAATGGTGCATGACTACGTGATACCCGATTTCCCAAGAGAAGGCCTGGAGGGAGATCACATTAGTTGTGACATCTATACTTAGGCATGAGAATTGGTCAATGAATGGCTGATGTCTGCTGTATTTTTCTGAGGGATTCATTTGGTTCTAGCCATAGGGACATGGACAGAAGAAATTAAATCTGGCCTCTGTCGATATCCTTCAAGATTCTCCAACTCTTGCTTTCCTTGCCATGATGACTTGTGAGACCAAGATGGCACAGGGACAAGGAGGTTCATGGACCATCACTGGAATTTTTATAGGAACAAATAATCTTTTCATGTGTTAAGTTCCTCAAACTTATTTCTTGTGGCCACTGAGGTTGTCTACCTGCACATGGGATAGAATCTCCACTGTTCTCTTTGGATACCTTTGATCATTATCCCCCCAACTTAGAGGCTGATTTTTTTGTTGTTGTTGTAAACTAATAAATGTACAGAGCTGCAGATAAAACAATGTGTGCTGCCTCACTGGCCTGTACTTTGGCTCAAGAATGACTTTCTGATGTAGGTTATATTAAGGAGTGGGGGGAAATGGAATCCATGATTCCAGAATATGTGGACTGATTGAAGAGCAAGCCACAATCAAATTCAAATCATTAATAAAATCATTTCCAGTGCTGAAGAACCCTTCCCTTGTGTCAGGACACAGCCACCATGTTACTTTCCATTTCTGTTGTGTAAGGAGGGACATCATGATCTTAGAAGTATCTTGTTTCTTAAAATGAAGAGCTCTATCTGTCAACTGTTATTACTGCATGCTTCTGTGAGTCTGTTTCTGACTTATTGATGACATAAATTTTCAGCACTGTACTAGATCTTGAGATAACACAACAGTAGACACATCTATCTCTGTATGTACATTATAAACCTTGATCTAACACTTCATGGAGACAGATATGTTACTAATACACATTCTCTGCTAATGTCATTGGAGAAAGAATGTAATATTTCTGATGTGGAATAATTAGGGGAAATTTATACAGCTCTACTCAAAATGTCACCTTTAGAAAACAATTATCTTTTGTATCTTGTTGCCTTTTTCTTAAGGAAAAAAATCCATTGCACTGAAAAAATAGTTTTCCTAATCAACATTTAGAGCATGTAACTAGAGATAATAAGCTTAAAATAGGAATGGGGAATAATTAAATAGCTGACTGTAAAAGTTTATTATGCAATTAGTTACATGCACACATTTGCTCATTTTTCATTCTTGACTACTGTTGTAATTAGAAAAAACTTTAAATGCAGGAAAAAAGAACAAAGTTATAAAGCATGTAGTTCTGTTTATAACCCAATGATGACTAATTCAGATTACCAGATAGGTAATAAAAGAGGAAGTTTCCCAATAAACCAAACCACTTAACATCAGATAAGCCTTCTTTATAGAGATAGAAAGTATAAAATTTTACCTATCACTCTTGATTTTATTAACATAGCCTGTAGATACTACGTGACTTTCTCATTTAGCTCTAGAGTGAGTATTTTAAGAGCTTTAAATTGGAATAAAAATCACATCTTGAATTAGAATTATCAAAGTTAAGGTTACTTAATTTCTAGCTTCAAAACGAAACATAAAACATGTTCCCACTTTTCTAAGGCAAAGTGTTCAAAGTTAATGATTTCACTTTAGTCAGGAATGTACTTAAACTAGGCAGAAAAACATAGTGCCGATATTTTCACAAATCTATATTTGTAAATAAAATGTGATCTTGCGAGGAAGATTGCCCAAGTGTTGGCTACATTTTATAAATATGACATTAAATCTTACTGTATCTGGAGTTTTCTTCTTTATGTGTTACTTGTCCTCCCTATATTGCTGAAACATGATATGTTATTCCTAGCTCTAAAATTGTGTCTTTTTATTAATTTGCAAGACATGATATGTGGAGAAATACATTTAGATGTAAAACATTCACATAAACTATAGAAACATCATTATACTATTCAATAATGATTGCTTACATTTGTTTCAGGCTCTTGATATGGATAGTGAATCTCAACAAAGTTAAGAAAATTCATCAAAATTCATTCCAATTGGGCCTCCCCGGTGGCGCAGCGGTTGAGCGCTGGGATGCGAAGCTGCCCCCGGCCTCTGCGGCGCCGGTTCGATCCCCGGCTGCTCCCCGGCCACCGGAGGAGGGGCCCACATGGCGCGCAGACCTCTCCTGCCGCCTGCTGCTCCCCTCAGCAGTGTCCTTCGGTCCTTCTGCCTGTTCTGCTCCCCGCTCTGGCTCTGGTGAATTCTCTCACCCTCCCGCGCTTCTGACTGTACCCAGTGCATGTATAAACAAAACAAACAAACAAATAAAATAAATAAATAAAACATGCCTCTATTTAAAAAAAAACAAATTCATTCCAATTATAGACCAGGAAGTGACAGTTTAAGGATTAAAGAAGAGAGCCCAAAATGGGCCCAAAATGGTAGAACTGAAATTACTTTGGTTTGGATTAGCTCATTTGTTTTGACACATGCTAAAAAGAAGTCCAGTTCCTGAGACTTTATTTTCTCTCCATAATCATTGTGTTGGATACTTACGTGGAAGCGCAGTACTATGCCTGCCTTCCAAACACTGCTGTGTTTTGCAGGGATGGAAAGCCCCAGACTTCCTAACCAGCAGGGTCCCATTGAGATGCTGCCATTGAGGGGTTTTCAGGGAGATTTGGAGGCAGAAGGAAAGAAGCTTCTATTCCTCAGTGGCAAATATTGGATGTTGCCAATGGCTGTGATTCTTCTCAATCTTTTCACTTTAAAAGGTGCTCTCTAAAGATATGAATCCTGTCCCCAGAACCTTGGAATCTGCAGGTTCTGAGATCTCATTCCCAATCAATGAAAATCCCCACCTACAGGGACATGGCATTTGGAATTCAGGTTGCAACCAGGTCACAGAAGACCTCCAGAGTCTTCAAAATAACAGCAAAGAAGGGACACACTGGGCTGGGTGAAGACCATGGAGAAATATGCTGATAATTCCAGCAGGGAGGGAATATGCAGAAAATGCAGGGGATTGACTGAGTATGCCTTTTAATACTTCCAGTACTGGCCTGGAAAACACAGTTACCCAAGAGGTAAGATTACTGATGTCTTAGGTCACTCAAAAGTTAAGGTCAGGGTTACTGAGTCAAACAAGAGCCCACCTCATTCTGAGCTGCTGAGGACACAGTGGATAATAAAAAGTAAAGAAATTAATAATAAAAAGTAAGTTCTAAATCAACTGTGGCTTTTTGACCATTCACACCAAAAAGGGCCATAGTCATATTGCTTATATTTTTCTTTTTTCTATTCAAAGAAAAAACAAGATATTATTTGTGCATATAAAACAATCAGCTCACATCAATCCTAATTGACAAATGACTTATTGTAAAGGCCTTGGAAAATAAGCAAAAGCTTGGAACTACAAAGGATTTTTTTTAACCTTGATACAATCATTTATTAGTTTAAAGGTTTTTTTGGTAATTGTTTGGAATTTGCTTTATTTATTTATTATTATTTTTTTATTTTTAAATTTTATTTATTTTATTTTGTATTATAAATTTTCTTTTTATATTCCCCATACAATTGCAAAATATAGATATAGATTGGTAGATAGATATATAGTTACATAGATAGATACATAGTTATTAGCTAAATTAGCTTTCACCTTCTTTTCCTGCTGGTTTAAATAAGGAGTGCTGGTGCTGATTACACTCACAACTTAGTCTGAAAACGACAGGCTGTCAAAGAGGGATTGTAGTTGAGCTGAAAAGAATGAATACCCATTTGGGGTTTTGTGGCTGGACTTTTGAGGGAGCGGATAAGTACATCTTCATTCACTTGAGGGTTGCAACCTCTCAAAAACATAATATTGTTGCCATTGAGAAATTAGGCACATACATAGAAAGTCAAACTAGATACTGTGTTTTTTTTTTTTAAGATTTATTTATTTATGCATACAAAAGCTGGGGTACAGGCCAGAGGTGGGGGGAGCGAGAGGATTCACCGGAGACAGAGTGGGGAACAGAATAGGCAGATCAACCCAAGTATACTGCTGAGGGGAGCAGCGGGCAAGTCAGGAGAAGTCTGCTGTGCCATGTGGGTTGCTCCCTGGCTGATTGGGAATTGTACTCGTGCTGCAGAGGCTGCAGACAGAGGTTGCATCTTAACCTCTTACCCCACCAGGGAGGCCCTAGATACTGTGTTTTGATAGGTAGTATGATTCCTATTCTTTAAAATGTTATCTTGTAACATGAGACTTAGCAGTTTGGAAGCTATATTAACTAAATTTATTGGTCAATAGGGATTTATTTTCAATTCTGCCAATGAACAGCCTTTGTGTGAGGTTTGGAAGGAGAAGATAGAACATTATTCTCAGGAGCAGCTGGGCATCTGCAGATGGCAGATAAGGGTTTTGCCAGTGGCTTCCTGGATTATTCTACAATGCTGTATATGGTATAGATCACTGTTGTGTGTTCATTGGAATTTTTCTTCTTTCTAGTTGTTTGATGGCATATTCAGCCCCCTTGGCCTTGCAATAGCTGTATAAAATTACCATCCCCTTTATTATACCCATTCCTGCTTAAAAACCTTAGCACCATTTCTATTTTTTTGACCAAATTTTTACTGACACTTAGATTGTTATCTGTATTCCTGTATTTGACCACTGATTATCATGAAGACTTTATAAGACTGTATGATGTGAACATTGAACATGTATTTTCAGCAAATATTTCAAAATGCATGCCTCAATAAGTGTTTTATGTGCACCACTGTCATCAAACACAAAGATAGCCATAAATGGGGTAGATGTAAACACACTGCATCTTGTGAAATATAACTCAAGTGGCTCAGCTATAATGAAAACAGAATTGATTTAATTGGCCTGCTTAAATATTCAGCCAACTCTTATTTATTATGTTGGTGTCCCAGAATGTTACGCTGCTGAATTTTCTGCCAGTGTAACTTACTGTGAGTTTGCCAAAATAAACGGGAATAGAAGAACAGGTTTAGTTCTGTGAAAATCATCATGGAGCCAACCACATGCCTTTTGAAAACATTATTATTTTAAATTTATTTCTCTCTTATTTGAGCTCCACATTCATCTGCCTTACAAGGGGTGAAGGAAATGAGAGTGATAGCTACTGTCAGCAGGGAAGACTGTATTTATTTTTTCTTTTAGACGAGCAAAGTCTCCTGACTGTCCTTTAGTCAAACTGCCTGGAAAAACTTTGTATTTTAAATGGCATGTCATTAAATCTGAGTGACATTATGCTGATTTAAAAGAAATAACCGAGTTCTTTCTAGTAGAAACCAAGTATTTCAAAATGAGGTAGATTCATTATGGAATTGATTATAAATAACATTTTGGCTTAAAAATAAACTACCAATAATTTATAATCACCCCTGCCTGTGGCTCCATAAGTTTTTCTGAAACAAATACTAGTTTAAAAAATAGAGGAAAAAAAGATGGAGGATTCTTAAATGACTTTTGAGTATAAATCCAACCTCCTTGGCATGGCCCCAAACCTGAAGGGCACCCCCTTCCCCCACTGACCGTCTATCACCCTCGCCAGGCACATGGCACATTGTTTCCTGTGGGACCATTTACTATGCCTGGACATAGCAACACCTTCGACTCCTTGCACAACCCTTGGTTCTGAGTTTTTAAGCAGTTTATGTCTTTTTTACATGTTTCTGCACCTTACATAGTGTCTATTCAACCGGCTTGAGCTCAATAAATGTAGAGATTATTTTATTTATCTGCATGTTGTCAGGACACAAAGGAAATCATCTTCCACCCTTATGGGACCAGCAGCAAGCTGGCAAATGATCAAACGAGCATCAAATTAATAAGAGAAAAGGCCAAGAAGAAGCTTAATAATAACATGTACACCTCTTCTCTATCTGGGAGAGAACCAGCTTGAGTCAGCAAGAAAGCTATGTGGTGTCAGTCACCATAAATATATAGCTAAGAGAGAAGGAATTTTTGGGGTAGAAAGGGAGTTGACCAAGAAAGGCACAGTAAACAAAGGTATGCAGATTGAAGTCTGGCCTTCTTCCTTGAAATGAGATAAGGATATTAGGTCTTCCCAGGAAATGCCTAGAGAGAAGTTTACATGTAAATATGCTTTTTCAAAGGCAGCCTCCACCCAGCATTCAGAGCCCCTCCCATAAAATCAAACTTTTGCCCCAAAAAAGACCTACTTGGCAGTGACAAATTTTTGCTCCTCTACAGTTTTAATCGTATTTAGCTAATACAAATATTAGATACCAACAAATGGTTGGGAAGTAAATGAAATAAATGGATATATGAATAAATCATTGGATTTTAGAACTGGAAGGCATATTAGGGGTTCTACGATCCAAATTACATGCTTTATAAAACCAAAATGAAACTCAGTGAAGCTCTGTTTGATTCCAATTCACACAGTCAAGTGGTAACTCTGCTGGTCCGAGAACACAGGTGTCTCCATTTTCCATTCAAGTTTCTTTTACTGTTTCACTTCTGGCTGATTTGGAATTTTGCTTGGAGGAATTGTGGTTCGTTTTATAAATATTTGCTCTGTAATACTCCTAACATCCTTGGGGACATCATTCACACTTTAAAAATAGTCGAAGAAAAGTACCTAAACTTCAGGCATTCAAAGACCTACAGTAGCCTTTCAGCTTTTTAGCTGGCTCCTTGCCTATTGAACTTCTCATCACTTTCATAAAACAGCAGCACCATTATAGCAATTACATGAAAAGTACTTTAAGATCTGTATTGGGTATAGATTCTGTATTCTATGTCTATGATTGACTGTTTATTATTGAGTTGCAGTTCTTTTTAAATTTTCAATGCAAGTCCTTTGTCAGATGACAGAAAACAGAAAGACTGAGGTAGATAAGCAGGCAGGTAGGCAAACAGAGAGAGTTAAATTTCCTTCCAGAATTGTGGCTGGCTTTCTTTATCTTCCTAGTATTTCTTGAAAAGTAGAATTGCTGCATTTTGGTAAAGTTCAATTTATCCATTTTTTAATTTTATGTTCTTGCTTTTGGTGTCTATAAGAAATCTTTGCCTCACCCAAAATCATGAAGATAATTTCTGATGTTTTCTCTGAGGTTTATAGTTTTGCTTTAGGGTGTTAGGACTATTTTCATTTTATTTTTTTATTTTTTTTTTAAAGATTTATTTATTTATTTATACAAGCACTGGGTACAGTCAGAAGCGCGGGAGGGTGAGAGAATTCACCAGAGCCAGAGCAGGGAGCAGAACAGGCAGACTGATGACGAAGTACACTGCTGAGGGGAGCAGCGGGTGGCAGGAGAGGTCTGCGCGCCATGTGGGACCCTCCTCCGGTGGCCGGGGAGCAGCCGGGGATCGAACCAGCGCTGCAGAGGCTGCGGGCAGCTTCGCAACCCAGCGCTCAACCGCTGCGCCACCGGGGAGGCCCAGGACTATTTTCATTTTAAATTAATTTCTTAAATGGTGTGAATACAAGACCTTATCTTAGTTGTTTTTCCATACAGTCATCCAGCTATTTTATATTATGTATTGAAAAGATTTTCTTTCCCCATTGACATTATTCTTGAAAGTCAATAATCATACACATGTAGTTCTATTTCTGTACTTTCTATTTAGTCCCCTTGATCAATATGTCTGTCCTCTTGCTCTGCCTTGATTATTACCACTTTATAGTAAGTCTTCAAGTCAGAGAGCTTAAGGCTTAAGTCTTGTAATTGTGTTTTTGTCCTTCAAGATATTTTTTGCTCTCCTAGTTCTTTTGTATTTCCATATAAATTTTAGAATCTGCTTGTCAAATTATGCCATGCAAGTTCTTTGACTCTGTAGTTCAATTTCTGCACAACAGAGATGAGGACAATATTGTTTTTCCATCTATTAACATGGATTTTTCTCTCTATGAATTAAACTTTTCTTTATTTTTCTTAACCATGTTTTGGTAATATTCTGTAAAGGGATTATGCATCTTTTCATTTAATCTAGCCCTAAATATTGTATTTTGATAGTACAATTTTCTGTTGAGAAAGTAAAATAAATTTTGTTTCAGGATTGCTAAGCACTGCAAATAAAATAAATTATTAAAAAGTTTACAGGCCTCCCCGGCAGCGCAGTGGTTGCGCACTGGGCTGCGAAGATGCCCGCAGCCTCTGAAGCACCAGTTCCATCCCCGGCTGCCGTGCGAGGGTCCCACATGGCGCGCAGACCTCTCCTGCCACCCGCTGCTCCCCTCAGCAGTGTACTTCGGTCCTTCTGCCTGCTCTGCTCCCCGCTCTGGCTCTGGTGAATTCTCTCACCCTCCTGCGCTTCTGACTGTACCCAGTGCTTGTATAAATAAATAAATAAATAAATCTTTAAAAAAAATAAAAAATAAATTTATTTGTTGGAGACTATTTGAATAATGGGATGTAATCCCACATTGATGCAACTATTATAAAATGGTAATTATTGATCCATGCTAGCCCCTCAAAAATGAACTTGACATTATTGGTAAAAATGAGTCACACACACATAAATGAATCTGTATTAATATTTGAAATGCTTTCTGACTATCTACTTAATTTGGCTTTCCAACTTAACCATCTGATGTTGAAATGTTAGGTACTCTGCATGGTTAAATATATACAGCTTACTAGGCCTAACATATGACATATGATGACAAACAGGACATGTAGTGACCTAATGCTGCAGGTGAGTTAAGCCTGCAGGTAAGAGTGTGACTTTCTGGAGTAACTAAGGACAGGTATGAAATCTGCAAAGACTAGAGGAGATGAGTGGGATGGAGTCAGCATGAGCCCGGCCACTGTGAGCTGTCTGCATCTTCCATTTCAGCAAGGGTAGCAAAGCTAAAAGTACTTATTACTTCCCTTATTTACTCAGAACAACAATATATTTCTATTACAAAAATCTTGTCAATGCTGCATTTCATTGCATGTAACTAAATGTAAGGAATCAGTTCTAATAATACATTCCCACAGAAACACTTCTTTAAAAAGAAAGAATCCTATGCGTTTCCAGCAAACCATACACTCTGAAATATCTGACTTACTTAAAAAGGAAACATAAGGCAAACTAGACTTATATTTCTTCTTGGCAGCTCTGAATGTTAAAAGAAGAATTTTAATATCCTGTCTGTTAATTTCCAACATTTTGAACATTTCAGGGTCTGTTTCTAATGCCTATTTTTTTTTCTTGATTGTCATATTTTTCTGATTTTTTTTTGCATGCCTAATTATTTTTCTATATGCAGAGCAATGTGGATTTTTGTTGAAGGGTATCTGGAACAAACTGTCTTCCTTTAGTGTGTTGAGTTTTATTTTGACAATTAAATTACTGGAACGTCCTCTTGGTCTTATGCTCTGCTAGCAGACCTGCATTGTATTTGTCCTTTGTTCTGGGGCTTGCTCTTTGCTCTAGGTCATGCTCCTGATTCCCAGAATATCACCTTTCTTGGGTCTCTGGTGAATTTCTAGGTAGCTCAATCATGTCTTTCCATTCTGACTGGACAGGAATTCCCCCATCTCTAAGCAGTGAAAACTGACCATGTAACTGAGGCAGGGGAGAAGGACAGGGCAGGAAGAGTGCCATGGGCTAGGGAATATGATGGGTGCTTTGCTGATGGGTGTGCTATGGCAGCTACACCTGAAGGGGGAGATCCTATGCTTCTAAAATAATGGCAATGCTGTAAACCAATGGAACAGCAATAAAAAATGTATTAATAAGTAAATAAATAAAATTTATGATGAGCCAAATAAAATTAGGGTCTCTGGACTGGGTACTGAGTGGTCTTGCCCGACCCACATGCAGCTCAGTGCCAGCCAAGGGCTCAAGCCACAGCTGTGTAAATACCCTCGCTCCTCTCTCTGTACTTCCTCCTTTCAAGTGTCTTCATTTCATCTGACTTAATTTTATATTGTCTTACATTGTCTCTGCATAAGATACGAACATCTTATATTGTCTCCTCATGGAGCAAAACTCTCAGTGTGTGTGTGTGTTTGTATGTGTGTGTGTGTGTGTGTGTGTGTATATACAATACCCCCTGAGCGATAGCCAGAAAAGAGCATGCTATCAAAAGCCAAAGAAAATATAAGATTAACTTTGCCTATTTTTATTTTCTCCAGGTTCACTTTGATGCCAGTTGTCTAATGCCTAAAACTAGCTCTATACTGTATTTTTTTTTTTTATACTGTATTTTAACCAGGGGTATAGCTGCTTATGTTGGGAGGGTATCGCAGTCCCTTTGAACTGCTGTAGTAAGATATCATAGACTGGTTGATTGCAAGCAACAGAAGTTTCTCACAGTTCAGGAGGTTGAGAGTCCAAGATCAAGGTACTGGCAAATTTTGTTTTCTGTGAGGGTGGCTTCCAGGCTCACAGACAGCCATGTGTGTGTGTGTGTGTGTGTGTGTGTGTGTGTGCGTATCCTCATATAGTAGGAGGAATAAGGGATCACTCTGGGTTCTCTTTTTAAGGACACTAATCCCATACATGCAGATTCCACCCTCATGACCTAATCATCCCCACTGATGCCACTTTCTGAAATCATCAGATTTCTGGGAGATATACACATTCAGTTCAGAAAGAGGGTAAATCTAAAAGCACATCTCCTTCAAAGGCAGGAACAGAGTGCGTGCCCCTCCCTCTTTAAGAGATCTTAAAACTTATTTATGGATTATTTCATATTTGCAGATCTTGATTTTTTGTTTCTAACCTGGACACCAGAAATGTGTACGGCAATAGCCAGTTAACTGTCATTAGTCATGTCCTACTTCAGAAAGGAACACACAACAGAAAACAAGGAGGTTCCAGTCATTGGTGCCTTTGGAGCTAAACTCTTCTCATTCATCATGTGTAAATCAAGGATGAGGCAAAACCTGTCTCATTTTTATGCACAAGAGAATTTTAAGGAACCTAGCTATAATTTGAAAATATGGAAACTTAAGTAGTGGGACAGTAAAGTGATCCAACCAAGTTCTGCATTCAAAGTTGGGATAATAGAAGGTGGAAATGATCCCAGTTGTAAGAGAGTATATTTATGCAGTAGACACAAATTAGTCAAAATGTTTAGTTAGCATAGCATGGCTGCTATGCTGCAGGTTTTACTTATTATTTCAGTTGACAAAGTATGTTGAAATTAATACTCCCCAGACATGCTAAGTGCTGGAAAAATGTTAATAGTGATCTAACTTATGTGTATTGACTTTTGAAAAATTCTCACTGTATATATGTTAAACACGCCTGAGAAAATGTCAAATCAATATAATCTCACTTTGTGTTTAGAAAACATTTCAACATATAAGTAGGATTCTCCCATACAGACACTAAATTTGAAATAAAATGTTAACACTGCCAAAGTTCATATATCACTTCAAGGAGGGTTTTGTCTGTGGCATTTGTAAGTGGTATAAATTAGCTAAAACAGTCTCCTAATTTTTGAGAAAAAATGGCCATTTTTTTGGTAGTATCTACTGGAGGCACCCTATTTTCTGTGTGAAAGGAGTCATCTTCCCATGAGGCAGGGTCTCCAAATGCAATATTCCACCTTGCACTCTGAATTTCTACTGAGCAACAAATTCCATCTGGTGAACTGCCACTGCTGATGTGACTTGGGTGGGCCTGTGGGTAATGAAAACATATGGCTCGCCATGATCATC
This sequence comes from Talpa occidentalis, assembly GCF_014898055.3. Lineage (NCBI taxonomy): Eukaryota > Metazoa > Chordata > Mammalia > Eulipotyphla > Talpidae > Talpa > Talpa occidentalis. The sequence continues at coordinate 22,766 of NW_023605317.1, read as the reverse complement.
TCAGAGCTGTGGGGACTCCACCCTGTCACTGTGCTATTTGGAGCATCGAGTATTCTCACGTTAATCACACTTCAATCACACAGACACAATAAATTCTGTCATGCTCAGGTTGATCGATGCCTACAGTTTTGCTACACACAAAAAAATCTGATTTTGAGGAGGTTATTTTCCAGATTGCTTAAGTGTTGTTTTGCATCCAGATAAAACATGAAAGGCAAATGTGTGGATGATATTATCTTAAATTCCTCAATAAATGCTTGTACTGAGTAAAAAATGAATGATATGTATTCAGCCTGTGAACATAAAAATTGGGAATCATGCATTTCATCAGTTTCCTGCATGCTTTGCAAATCTGTGGTTTAAAGTGATTATCCATTATGTCACTTGATGTCCCTTAAAGAGAAACCCCATTTTTTGTTGTTGTTTATTTAGTTCCTGGGGGAAATGAATATTTAAAAAGTGTTTAATTTTTTTCCTCCTTTGTCAGGTAGTGAATAATAGATGATTCCACGGGTTTTATCTGCTTATTTGTTGATTACCATAGCAACAGACAAATCAAGGATCCAAGAGTGATACAGCTTCTCTCCTGTAGCTGCTCAGAAGAAATGGCCACGGGCTATTACAGGAAGAGCACCACAAATGGAATCTAAGTGCCTGGGTTCAAGTCTTGACTCTGCTGCTCCTAACCTGCTATTTTTACTTAATTACTTATTTTTCTGAATCTTAATTTTTGCATCAGTAATGTGTAGATAATCAATCTGATCTCATGAGATTATCAGAAATTTCGAATGACCTACATGAATGAAAGATGTAAAATGAGAATTAAGTGTGCTGTTTTATAAAGAAAAAATACGCCATCCATAGCATATAAAGTAGATTATCAAATGCTGAGGTCTAGTCCTTATTTCTACATAGTATGTATTTTAATTCTATAGATCTATAGAAAAGCTTTAATTGTATTTTTTATTGCAGTACTGTTGGTTTGCAACTCACTGTACGACTTAGGGGAACAGATTCACACCACTTCAGTATATGTCATGACACCACATCGGCCACCAAAGTACCAAGTGTCCTCCACCATCGACTTCTGAGTTTCCTCTCCCCTTTGCTCCCTATTTCCTCCCACCCCCTCTAGTAGTCTCAATTATGCAGTCAGATTTGTAGGGTCTGTATTGGCTTGTGTTTTTTCTGTTCCTTTGTTTTGCTTCTCTGTGTTCCACATATGAGTGAAATCATCCTGTTTGTCTTTCTCCTTCTGACTTATTTCACTTAGTATCATCCCTTCCAGTTCCATGTGTGTTGTTGCAAATGGCAAGTTGGAACTTTTTTATAGCTAAGTAGTATTCCATTTAGTGTGTGTATATGTACATGTATGTATGTATGTATGTATGTACATACATACACACACACTGTATAAGAAGGAAGACAAAAGCATAAGGGTCCTGATGGCTAATGAAAGCATGAGATTCCTGTGGATTGAGGTGTTTGATAAGGTTGAATAATTTTTTAAGTTAAGATTTGAGAAAGTGAAAAATCAGTGCAGGAGGAGATGGAATCTGAAGTAAAGACAGAAAATTCAGACAATAACTTTGAATATCTTTCCAGGTAACGGGTTTAAAACTTGGGGCATCAAATAAAGGGAGATCAAAGTTAATTGAGTGTTTCCATGTTGATGGAAATGACTTAATGGAGAAAGAAAGCTGATGGGGAAGATAAGCATGACCTTCCTTTCCTCTGCGGTCATGGTAGGTGATCTGACAGGGTATTGGGTCCACTGAGCCAGCTGGTTTTAGATAAAAGTGTGAGAATGTCATCATCTCAGCAGGTTGTTAACTATATACATTTAGAATTATTTTCATATATAACATTATAGAAAAGCTTGCTTTTCCTATACTTTTAATGAAACTAATGTGATTTTCAGAAAATCTTATCTAAAAAGTTATCATGATCTTACTTCATTTAAAATGATATGTTATAAAGATAATAGAAAAAAACATCTGATCACTAATCTTAGATGGCATTCGTAGAATATTCTATGTTTTGCTAGTCAATTGTTGGCTATTTTTCAGCCCAACTCAAATTGTTGTTGCAGTTTAGCTAATACATATCACCTTTCAAGTTATCCATCACATTGTCAGTGTAATGAAAAAAATAGTTCAATTTTTATTGGCTGACTTAGAATACCCTTAAATTCTCTGGATGGTTTTGAAGTAGGTTAGAAGTTTTGTTTCCATTTATAAATGTGAGGTTTTGTAAGTTTCACCCTTACTAAATCTGGCTACAAATGCACAATACAAAAGGCATCTTCCCAAATATCTATTTTCAAAATTACTTCTTCACAGTCAAATAGCAGCTTATGGAGGTTGGGGAAAATGGAAGTTCAGCTTATGTTAGTCTCAGAATTTCCCCAGAACTCCTTTATCCCCAGAGTAGTTAAGGAACCTGGTTTGAGGACAAACATTCCTACTCTCATTTTTAGCTCACAGAAAATAGAAGCCACAGAGCATTTCAAGGATGCCAAGACTCCCCACTTGGATGTGACTTCCACAGCCGTGTTAGGAGACCGTCCTCTGAGCTTCCCAGGGGACGTATGAGAGGGATCAGTGAGCTGATTTTAGATTATAAATTCACTCTAGTATCCACAGCTTCAAAAGAAAGGTTACTTCTGACAAATTGTTCCATGGGTCTCTGAGTCCATTCTGTGGTTGTTTCCCCACTTCTGGAATGCAAACTTGGAAGAGGCCCAGTCGATAACTGACAGGATCTCCATTTGGGGTCCTTGATCTCTCAAGTGATGACTATTATGGTAGGAAAGGCCAAGGAAAGCATCTGGAGCTGCCGCTATCTATTTACATAATGAGCCAGAAGAAAAAGTATTTCTGGAGGCATTACCGAGACGAGTATCACCCTGGAGGACTGAGTATCTCCAGAAGGGCAATCTTCACCATCTTCCCGTTCGGCTCACCTGTTGCCTGTTCAGAGGACAGTGAGTCTCAGAAGATGATGGTGGTTTACTGTAAACTTGACCAAGCTGGAGGACTAATAAAAAAGAAACCATAAAGATTCTCAGGCTCATTTTTGCCTTGGCCTTCGGCACAGGTGGTTCAACTAATAATATGTCATCTTAACTAACAAGCATGTTGTTACCAATGAGCAACCTGGCACCATCATGTCTGCTCCATGCAAAACTGATGCCCCCCTTATATAACTAAAAAACACACCAGGCATTCTGCTGGCTTTGTCTAGGAGTCACACAAAGGCAAACAGGGCCCCTTAGCAGCTGTTGCTGCTGCTGCCAGGGCTGGAGGCCCAAGAAGGCCTGGGAAAGCTTAAAGGGGGTCAAGGAGGCTGAGGGCCTGCCACCGCCAGTGCTGGCCTGGGTGCCCCCACCTGAAGTCAAGTGGTTGCTGCTGCTTCTGCTGTCTATGGACCTTACCTCCTAGGCTGCAGTGAAGATATGTTGCCAGGCCTGCTCCGGGCTCCTTGACTCTACTCCCATTTGCCAGCATCCAAAAAATCCTGACCAGGCTTAGAGCCCTGGCCCCATATAGGCACTGATCCCCAACGTCAGCTCAGTTTTACTCTAGATCAGGGCTTCTCAAACTGGGGTCTGTTAACATGTTGAACCAGGTAATTTTTTTGTCAGGGAGGGGACAAGTGTTCTGTGCATTGTAAGATGTTTAGTAACATCCTGGCCTTTATCCACTAGATTCAGAGCCACCATTCACTCCATGTCTGACAGCCAGAAATGTCTATAGATATTGCCAGGGTCTTCTGGGTGCCAAACCTCTCCTGCTTCACCCCCTGATGACCCCTGTTCTAGAAGAAATCACGTCTCCTGGCACCTGGTATTCAGTATGGCTCTGGCAAATGTTCTCCTTTATACCTTCTGGTAGTAACTAGCAAAGTAGTTTTCTTCCACTTAATACAACAAGCAATATACTGACATCACCCAAGCTCCAAGTACATCAACAGAGTTGTCTAATCCACAGAGTTCACTTCTGTATTCTAAAGGACTTCGTGGTGATCTATCATGTGCATAAAATGCTGGCTGGACCTAGAAAACAGTAAAAATTGCCATTGGTAAAATGTGTACGTGCCTGAGGGTGGGGGCACTATGTGCCTCAAAAGTCACCAGCCGCCACCACAGTGGAATTTCCAGGAATCCAGTGTCTGGGGCACATTAAGGCAACACTTCCAAAGTGAATGAAAAGTCGTTGCCTTTCCTGTGCTACAAAGCAGGCTCAGGGATTCTGAATTTTGAGGAAACGCATTCCTATGTTGGTGGTATACTCTGAGCCACTTGTGGCAGAAACTAAAAGCTACAAAATTTAAGTGGGACCAAAATAAAGGAGCCTGGTTATTTATCTGGACTCATGGCCTCCCTGACTTGGCTTCCCTACCCCACTTTTGCAAAGTAGTTATTAGCTCTCCATTGGCCTCTTGCTGTAATCAAATCTACTCATCTAATGCCTGTAACCCTCGGGCCTGTTTACATTACTTCAGGTGAAACCCTTCCTTATTCGAACTTCAAGTTGGACTTTTTCAAGAGTTCCTTACATCAGTGAGGTGTGAAAGGGCTTTGTTCAGGTGAAGTGTAGCACAGAGAGGCTAGAGGGGATGTGAGAGATGAGGAGAGAACCTGGGTGCTCAGACCTGTAGCATCTGGGGACAGGGAAGAGGCTGAGTTCAGCCCAGCCATGTAAATCCCACCCCCAAAGGTGCTAAAGCATTTCAACTATTTTGCTGGCACTTAGTTCTCCATTTGGGGTGGGGGGCTTAAATAAGAGAAATCGAAAGGGCTGTTTTCTTACCTGTCTGTGAGCAACCCGAATTGGTAACTCAGAATCAAATGGCAGAATCATGCATAAGATTTTTCTTTCAAAGACAAAAAAAAACCCAAAAGTTTGTGTAATGTGAATGTCTTCATTTAAAAAAAAATATGCAGTTTTATTCAGTTTTGGAAAATGGATGATAAAACTTGTGATGAATAACAAAAAAATGGCGATTTACTTTTAGCTTCTCCCAGGAAGAGGTGGGGTCTATTCTCTGCCCTCTGGGGAGCTCAGTGACTTGCTTTGGCCAATAAAGTACAGCAGAAGTGAGATTGCCAGCCACTAAATCAAGGCTTTGAGAGGTTTGCAACCTATTCTTCTGGAACCAGAGGCTTCTGAGAGAAACCTGGGGTCAGTCTGATAGATGGTTAGAGACTGGCACAGCTCTGAACCAGCAATGCCCCCTGACCCCACGGTGCCCTAGACCATCCTCCACCATCTGACCAGCCCTTAACCACATACATGGGAGGTGGCCCGGCAGAGATCAGCCAAGCTAGTCCAGATCAGAACTTTTCAACTTATCCATGGAGGCACAAGCTAAATAAATGTTGTTTTAAGCCATTAGGTTGTAAAGTGGTTTATTATGCCAGAAAAGGTAACTTAAAAATAAATAAGTCCTGGTGAATTGCAGGAGCCAGAAACCATATGCCGGTTGCAAATGAACCACACTGAACCATTGAGTAAACGCAGGAGGCTGATACCCAGGGTTTCATTAAAAACAGTTTTTAAGGTGGCTCATCTCTAGAAAAGGTCATGTTTGGTTTATTTTTTTGGTGTGGTTTCCAAGAAATCCCAAGCAGCAAAATGTCACGTTATAAAACTGAAAAAGAAAAAAATAGCTGATGTCTACTCAGATAATGAGCGCGGTCTAAAAACCAATGTTAGAGAAGCAAGAAATTTTCCCTTGTTGGTCAAGTCACAGCAATGCCCACCTGAACACTGAATGTTCACCTGCGCTCCATGTGGAGCTTCATCCTGAAAGATGCTTCATGATCAGCCTTTGCCCGAGGTGAGTCAAGGGTGAGCCAGGAAAGCATTAAAGGTGGTTACTCTTTTATTTTTATTCTCTTTGTTTTTTTGAGAAGAGCAATACTGTGTTTTAACTGGGATTTTTTTATTACATTCGGAAAGAATGGTAACAACTTCATTAAATAAAGGGATCTGGAGTCGAGAGGGTTACTTCTGCTTGTTTTGTCCACTTAGCTGTAACCTTCAACCAGTTTCATTCCATTTCCTTACCTGCAAATTGGGGATCACCACATCCATTTCACAGGATTAAGTGAGGATTAAATAAAACAATGTACATTAAAGAGACGGGCATGTTGTAAATATTTAATGGGATTTACTACAATCCTCATCTTTAAAAATTCTTAAAACTCATTCTTGAATATTTCTGGACCAAGAAAAAATAAGGGTGATAAATGCCACAGCAAGTAAAATTTATGATTATAAAATTAAGGAAGCAAAACTCCTAAATTCAAATGTCTTTATATTTTCACTTCCAGTATTCCATTCTAATTACGAATTGTTGACATTTTTGCAAACGTCTTTGTTTTGCAGTAGTGATAACACATTTTTATTGTTGTTCGTCAGCTATTATGCAATTACATCTTACTTTATATTTCCCAAGGGGAGATGATAACCTGTCTATTCCCTGGTTCTCTCTTCAACTTTTTGATATAAGTAGGTCAAATCTAATTAACTCTCTATTCCTAAGGGGAAAACTGAGACTCATAAATTAAGTGACTTACCCAATGTCATTCCACAACAGACTAACCCATGTACTCTTCCTGACTGCTTAGAATGCAGCCAATATCTGTTTACAACAGCTGGTAGAGCTTTGCACTTTGTGGTTATGATGCCATGTCTTGTTAGTTATTTTAAATTTGTGTTCACCTGGCACTTTTCTGCTTATTTTGGAAAGTAGAACTTGTTTTAATAAGGTTTCTTCAGACACAACCTAGAGATGACAGGTTTGGAGTTTGGACTCCAAATGGAAACTTTGGGTGTGTAAAATTTATTTATTCTTGGCAAACCGCAGCTTCCTGTTATTTGACCTTTTCTTTAGAGCAACTTTTTTCTTAAATAGAAAGTACTTTTAAACACTTGGGGAAAAAAAACTTCTCAGACATTAGATAGTCATGAAATAAAGCAAAATGTAATGATTGAAGTGTAAATGAAGCAAAAACATATGGATAAAATTTTCTTTAAAACACACGTGGGTTTAAAAACAAAATAAAATTACTCAGGGCCAAATACATCTGGAATTTTATTGAACACCAAACATTTGGAAAGTAGTTTCTGACAGGCAACAGACTGTTATGATAGCTCCTTTCTAAACTCCAGCGGAACCTGGTAGACCATCCTGGATATGCCACTCTGGAGGTGAAGCAGGGTCTGCAGAAGTCATGATAACTTGTCCAAAACACTCTTTGGGCTGACCCACCAGCATCTGAAATGACACCACTATAGCTACTTCTTTTCCCCACATAAAGAAACTGAACATCTGGAAAAGCCAGGGTCCTGCAGAAATATAAATAATATCAAGAAAGAATAATTAGAAATTACAGTCAGTCTGCCTATTCTGTTCCCCACTCTGTCTCTGGTGAATCCTCTCACCCGCCCCCCCCACCCTGCATCTCTGGCCTATACCCCAGAGCTATTGTATGCATAAATAAATAAATCTTTTTTTGAAAAAATAATTAGCCCTGAAAGAGGGTGTTTTTGTTTTAATTTGTTCGTGGCTCTGTTCACTCCTGCCCCAGCACCTGGTCATGGCAGGGACTCAGCATCTGGTCATGGCAGGGACTCAGACTCATTCTGTTGAATGAATGAATGAATGAATAATGTAAAATATTCTAACAGCTCTAAACATTGTGGAGTTGCTTCTAATGCACTTGTACCACATATGTGAGAACCCACTTCCAATTTTTTAAAGTTGTTGTTGATATTCCTCCTTTTATTGGTCATCTCCATGTTTCTGAATATTATAATTGCAACATTTTTCTTGAACATGATTTCTTGATTTACAAACTCAGATGATATTAAATGATTTAATACTGAAATAGATAAATTTGCTTCTACCATCACCCCGTCCTCAAGTTAGTTAAAACACATCTTAAGTCTATTAACTGTCTTTACAATATGAGGTAACATGATAATGTCTTTATTTTTTTTCTATCAGTAGACCATATATCTTAACTTCCCTATTTTTAAAGGAAAAGTGTTACTGCTTTTTTCTTTCACCTCATCTCCTGTCTTATGCTTCTCAAGTTTTCTATCTTCTATCTTACAAGGTTGAAAACACATGCATATTTTTATAATTAACTTTTCTTTGCCTGAGGGTTGCCTATAAAAGGTATAAACATATAAATGTTGCTTGTATAATAACAATGATATAAATATTGGTCACTGCAGTGCCAAAAGATATATGTTTCTTGTATAACTTTTATTGTCCCTGGAGTTTCAAATTGCCTTTTCTTTTGCTTATGTATATGTGTTGTTCTACCTTTACAATCTTAAGTATATCTGACTTCTCAAGAAATTATCAAATCTCTGGAGGACTTTTAAAAAATTTGGATGACTTTTTTTTTTCTTACTCCAATATAGACTAATTTCTCAAAGTTTACAGTACATTGTTTGAGCTGTTTTTCTGAGTCAAATGGCTTTCCATTTTCTGTCTCAGTTTTAAATTATTCCTTAGAGTCAGTGTCAAAGTCAGTACATAGGAGGTAACATTTCTGAGACTTTGTACATGGTTTGACCCCAAACCCCTTCAAGCCTCCTTGTTAAGCTAGGCCAGACCATGTATTAGACACAAGGATCTGCCTCCTCCCCATTACTGGCAGACCAATAGGCCTAAGCAATATATACTATTCCACTGGTCCTTGGTTTTAGTGTTTTCACTTAAAGATCAAGAAGATGCCTCTTACTCTTTTTGAATACCCTTATATTACATCTGATGAATGAGATATGAAAAGAAAAACCAAGCAAAAAATAAAAAAAAAAAGAAATTCCAAAAGAAAGGTTGATGAGGTACTTCATGTAACTAGAAAAGCTGGTAGCAATCCATAAGTAACCAGGTACATAATTAAAGTTTGTCATTGTGGTACAGTGAGCTAGTAAAGGTATCTTTTGGCTAGAAAATATTATCAATACATTCCTCCATTTTATTCTTCTTTGGGATGGCTTCTCTGTCTCTCTTTAATTCTGTCTCTCTGTATCTTCTAATTAATATTCTGTAAATATTATATATTATTATTGCATGGTGATAATTAAAACATTAATCCATGTGACTCTTTAATCATTTATTCCAGGGCATCTATTACCTTAGAAGGGTGAGGCTTATCTGAACTGGAATTAAAGTTCAAAGGAAGAATAATTATTGAGCTTTGATTTCCAAAAGAGATGTTTTGGAGGCTTAGGTTATGACGTGAAAAATCTTTTCATATTAAACAAGAACTCTTATGAATCAAAGAAACAAAGTCTAAAGTTGAAGCATATTTTTGCACGAAGAGCTGAACTACTCTTCTGAGAGAAGGAGACTAGCTCGATGATAGCCAGGGTGGGTGGCAGAAAAGGAGAAGGAAGGAAGGCATGAGAAGGAAGACCAATGGAATGTTCTTGATGGGTAAAAAATGTGTGGAAACAGCGCAGTTAACAGGAAGGTTGTGTTTAGTTTCTGAAAAGTGTGAAGAATCATTTACCAGCATCCAGGTGAAACCACCCACATGGAGAAGCTATTTTCTCAACCAACCTTTTTCCTTGCCACCTAGTGAGAGCATCCCATGGACAGGTGCCCTCACATTACCTGCAGACCATTAGGCAGAAATGGTGCACATCTATAACTTATGGCTGCTCAGGCCCTCCCAAATATCAGTATCCAGTGGCACAGTTGACTCATAGTTTTTTGGAAACAGAAGAACTATTGGTGATGGTGTGGAAGGGAATTCTCCAGGGCTGAAGTCCAAGGCTACGTGATGAGTTAGCACATGTCAAAACTTCAATGGCTTGAGTATTGTACTAAGTCTCCTAAATTCTCACTGTTATTGCAAATGACGCTAACCACATTCAGCAGACTTTTATTTAACGTGTCCCAACATGGAGCAAGTCACAATGCCAGCAGCACTAAATCCACTAAATTTACTGTCAAGATTGAAAAATGAGACTGTGAAATTGTCTCCCATAAGTCAACTCAATCTTTAGCTGCAAGAGATAAACTTCTGAGAATGATTGGGAATACCTACCTCTCCTATATTTTTCACTCAGAGGAGTCTTGGATTCTTGGATAAATGATGATTGGAACTGCATCGGTTCTTGAACTAACACAACTTGAAAAGTGCCACCGGAACTAAGATAACCTTTCAATGCCTTCATGGAACCCAAATCCAAATCTTTCACAGTCCATTTTTTTTCAAAGTTTGAGTCTCCCTGTTAAGTTTCAATACAAAGTAAAATCCTGGAGTTTCTAAAATATGTTAAAAAAAAAGTATCAACACCCAAACAATTTCTAGCACAAATCTAATCAGTGTAATTATGTCAACATAAACACTCAATTTTTTATTATCATTTCCCAAAAAATATAGAGTACCTAAAAATCTAATACATCATTAGAGTTTTCACATATATTGTTAATTCTAATGATAGACTCAAATAAATATTTACTGAATTAGACAGAATTAGTAGACCAAGAAATGTTTACCTTATAAGAAGAAATGTGTACTTCATTGGAAAGCTGTGCATTACCTACACCCAAGTTGTTACCTTCCAGATTATCTGACCCCAAAACCATGGAATTGATTTTATAACACTGAAAATTGTACTGAGCACTATATACTTGGCTTGTGTTTGTAGAAATGCAAATTCTGTCCTCTCTGGTCCAGCCAGAAAAGTTAGTTTTGTTGCCATTTATATATTTATTTTAGCATTTCATATATTTCTTCATATATTATTTCACATAACTTTGGTTTTTTTATATCTCTCTTTTGAAGTGGTTATAACATCTGCCAGCTTCCCTCATTGATTAATGGGTTCAATAAAATGTTTAGCACATGTGTATTTTCTATAATTTTATAATTAAAAATATCTTTTAACAAATTTTACAAGGGTACCAGTCAATGCAGGATGGTGACACTGATACCTCCTTACCAGATTCATCTCCATCCTAAGTGTTTTCATGCCTCATATGTCAATGATGACAGCTGTACATCACCCCACCATTTGCTAGGCAAGGACAAAGAGGAATAGGGATATTTTAGGTCATACCTGGGAGCACACATACAATAAGTGTAAAGGGTAGTTTGGAAGCCTAAATTCACTGACTTCAGAACTGGTTATTTTCTTTTCCCTCTCATGCCAGATGTCCAGAAATCATCCTTTGGAATTTAAAATTGAGTGATATTGTTTGCTTATTTGTGTTGAGGATGGGGCATGCCCACTAACTATGCAAATTCTGCCCTTTCTCAGAAAATGACTCCTGGGTCATTTTATTGTACCAGTTAAAAGTGAATTGTAATTCAAAGGCAAATTCTCCAAAGAGAGAAAAATATCCTAAAGAATCAACATCTTTTGATTTACTCAGAAAGCTCCTTAACTAACCCCAAAATTTGACCAATGAATAACCCATAGATCAAAACTGATCCCCTCCTTGAATTTTATTTGCAGATGAATTTATTTATTTATTTTTTAAAGATTTATTTTATTTATACAAGAGCTAGGGTACAGGCCAGATGCACAGGAGGGTGAGACGATTCACCAGAGACAGAGTGGGGAACAGAACAAGCAGACTGACGAAATACACTGCTGAGGGGAGCAGTGGGCAAGACAGGAGAGGTCTGCTCGCCACGTGGGTTGCTTGGAGGCCGGTGGGGATCAAACCGGCCCTGCAGAGACTGTAGACAGCTTCACAGCGCTGCGCTCAACCGCCTGTGCCACCAGGGAGGCCCTGCGTATGAATTTTATTTGCAACATTTTGATTCCAGTTCCTCCTTGAGTCAGCTTCCAGAAACCTTGACTATGAAGGTGATCCCTGACACCAGAAGTAAACAGGTTGAGAAAAGAGAGGGGCTGGAACAGGACAGTGAGCCACAAGATGGTAGAGAGATTATTGGAAAAGAGGACAATAGAGATCAGACCAAGAAAAATTGTTGAGAGAGATCTGGAAGGACAGCACACCAAAAACCAGAGAGAAGGGTCAATTCAACATGGTCAAATATTGAAAAAATAATCCAGGATGAAGAACACAGAAAACTATCCTTGATTCAGCACTGTATGATGACAGTTGACAAAATGGAGCAGTTTCCATGGAGTGGTGTCAAAGTAAGCAGAATGAGGAGTGAAATATCAGATGAAGCCATGAAGACTACAAACAACGTTTCCCCTCTCACCAATTCAGATTATCGATGGAGGTATTTTATACACTGGGGAGTAGCCATGGAAGATACAAGTTGAAGAGAGAATGGGAGAGTAGAGAATGGGGAAAGCTAATTGACCAAAATCCCCGAGGAAGCAGGTGGGGATGGATCCAGAGGACAAATTGATCCCAAATAAGGATCACAGGAGTCTGGATGTATGTGGATGCATGAAAATTGATAAACCAGATGAGAAGAGGGTGAGGCATTTACTGACAAAGAAGCCTCTGTTGCCACATGAAATAGCTGCTAAGTGCCTGGAAGGGAGCAAAGGAATGAGACAGGTGGAAGCATAGAGTAATTTTTGAGAAGTAAAGTAAGGGTTGGTCACTATGGGCAATTAAAGGGATTATTAGGTAAAGGTAAAGACAGTCTATTTTGAGATAATTCATTCATCATCACATTTTTCTTCTGCTCTGACAGATGTTTATTTCAAGCAGTGTTCAACAGCTGTGGGAACAAAAAATTGATGTTCAGATTAATGTGAAATTGGAATTGTATAAGGGATCTGTGCTTGATAGGCTAAGAGATTTATTACCTCAGAGATAAAGTAATTTGAATAGTGATCCAATCCAGCAGTTGGTCCTGGAAATAATTGGCTAAAGGAGAATGAAGTTGAAAGATGGATCCACTTAGATATTGCAGTCACTTGGGATACAAAAGGTTTTTGGCATTGAAAGGAAGGAGATGTGGCAAGGGGCTCAACTAAAAATGAACACAGACCGGAGGGCAATGGATCTAAGTATTCTAAGTCAAGGATGCTTTTAGATGTGGACAAAACTGCATGAGAGCAGTGATATGGGCCAAGAGACCTCCCACCTCCATCTTAAAATTTCATGGATGTGGCAAGAATGAATACTCAAGAGTGCCTAAGGAAAGCACATGGAGGTGGATACCTCCAAGACCAGGCTGAGGAGTGGCAACCACAAAGGATGTGACAGCTGAGGTGAAAAGATAGGCAGAGGGATCAGTAGACAGAACAGAGTAAGCAAGAATCGCTTGTATTTGGGGTGATGTTCCAGAATGCCTTGTGGATATTGTTGTGGGAATCAGTTGGATTCTCAGTTCTACTTAAAGCTCTGTTGTACTGATAACAGCCTAGCTGGGCCTTTACTGAAAGTTCCAGATGGAATTATACCTCCATGGCTGGTACAGCTTGCACTCCATATGCAAGTTTAGAAAAACCTGTAGAATTCTTACATTTGTTATCCTTATTCCTTAACATGGTAGAAGTTCAAGAAATGTTGAATGAATCAATGGATTCTTGGTCTGGTCACTCCCTGCTACCTGCAGAGAAGTGATATCTCTTCTGTGTAGGACTAAAGGGATCTTATATTTTCCTTTGCAACAAGTTTTCTAACATCCTGTACATTCCCAGGGAAACCAGTTTGAAATAGCCTTAAAGCTGTATTACTTTTCCAAAGAAATAATGTAATGTACTAGTTTGCAAAAAAACTCTGTTCTAGTTAAATAATAACTTGCCATTTCTGCTTTCCCCAGTCCTTACTAACCCTTATTCTCCTTTCTGTATCTGTGAATTTGCCTATTCTTAAGAGTTCATATAAGTGAAGTCATATAATCCTTTTATATCTGACTTAGTTCACTTAGCATAATGCTTTCAAGATTTATTCATGTTGGATGGTGCTGGAAGGGATCATACTCAGCGAAATAAGCCAGAAAGAAAAAGAAAAATACCGGATGGTCTCACTCATAGCAGGAATCTAGAAAACTTAAATAAGGGACCGGGAAAATGAATATAAGAAAGTGAAAATCAAAATCAACAAAAAACTATGAACCAGAGACACTCTATGGGGGGGTGGGGAAAGGAGGGATTGGGGTCAAAATAAGGGGGTTGCAATTGTATGGGGAATATAAAAATAAAATTTATTAAAAAAAAGAATATCTTGAAAAAAAAGATTTATCCATGTTTTACCATGTAAGTTTATTTTTTGTGCTGAATAATTCCTTGTCTTGTGTGGCTATGTCACACTTTGATTATCCATTGAACTGTTCATGCACTTGGGTTGTTTCCACCTTTTGGTTACTGCAAATAATATTCTTAGGGAGACTGGTGTACAAGTACAAGTATTTGAGTAACATCTTTCAACTCTTGTGTCTATACCTAGGAGTAGAATTGTTGAATTATATGGCAATTCAATGTTGAATCTTTAAGGAAATTTCTGTACCATTTTACATTCCCACCAGCAGTGTGTAAGAGTTCTGAGTTCTCCCTTTGCCAAAAGTTATATTTTCTCTCTTTTTTTATTACAATTATCCTGATGGATGTGCAGAACATATTACATTTTGGTTTTGATCTATAGTTTTCTAATAACTAATGATATTGAACATCTTTCCATGTGCTTATTAGTGATTATTTGTATCTCTATAGAAAAATGTCTATTGAAGTCCTCTGGCCATTTTGTGATCAGATTGGGTTTGCTTTTTGTTTATTGTTGTCAATTTGTAGTTCTTTATATATTCTGGATATTATGATTTGCGGTCATTTTTCCTGTTCTCTGTATTGTTTTTCACCCTTGATAGTGTCCTTTGATATACAAGTTTATAGTTTTAATAAAGTCCAATTTATCTATTTTTTTCTTTTATTGCCTGGGATTTTAGCATCATAAAATTCATTGCCAAACCTAATGTTATGAAGATTTCCTTTATTTTTTTCCTCATAAGAATTTGATAGTTTTAGCCAAGATTAAACCTTTGATCCATGTTGAGCTAATTTTTGTATATAGAGTAAGAAAAGTGTTCAACTTCTTTTCTTTTGCAGTAGATATCCCAGGACCATTTGTTGAACAGACTTGTCTTTCCCCATTGAGTGGTTTTGGAAGCCTTGTCAATAATCAATCAACCACTTTAATTCACTTTTTAAAAAGAGTTTTCAACTACTGAGGAACTTAGAGAAGTCTTATTTTGAAGTATTTGCCTTAAAGGAACAACTTTGAAGTGTTGGAAGTACAGAACTGACGTATACTCAGACAGCCTGAATCTAATTTTTGGAGTCAAGAAAGGAAAGTGAGATTTAGCAATGTTTGAAAAATTAAATATGTATCAGTCTCTTGGGCTGCCATAAAAAAATACCATAAGCAAGGTGGCTCCAACATCACAAATGTATTTTCTCACAGTTTTGGAGCCTGCTAGTTCAAGATCTATGTGAGGCAAGGTTAGCTTACGGGAGAGCCTCCTTGAGGCTCCACTCACAGCAGAGAATGAGCTCCAGTATCTGGTGTCTGGTTCCCGTTAAGGAGGCCAAGCCATTCTTCTGGCACCATTCTTCTGGCTTCATTTCACCTTTACTACCTCCTTACAGATGCTGTCTCCACAGACAGTCACACTGGAGGCTTAGGGTTTCAACCTATGGATTTTGGGAAGAAACCAACTTTTAGTCCATAACAAAGTATATGGAGCATCCATAGGGGTCTCCTGAAATATGTCTCAGTGCTGGTGTCACAGACAAGAAGAAAGGAAAGTTTCCCCAGTGCTTTGAAAGAAAGGGCTGGGGATCCTGCCACCATATTGAGTGGTGGAAAGGACCAGAGATGGTCCAATGAGCACCTCCCACTGCATTGTGTGAGGAAACTACACTTGAGCAATGAGGGACTTTGCCTAAGAGACACAGTGAATAACTCAGACTTAATTTTGAGCTACTTTTCCTTAATTTTAAACACATTACTCTTCAGATTGAAAACATAAAAATTTCCACACCTTTCTTCCACCTTAGATATTCTTGGAAGTTCTCTTTACCTTCATGACATGTCACATTGTTCACGGAGGAAGAACGAGTACTTATCTCATCAACCATCATCTTTTTGTACATGATTTTCCCACAGAGAGAACAGTAGGAGCTGGGTCAATTTATCTCCTTCCTTGTCGGCAAGATTTTTCAGTCTCTTGGCTTCTACCTGCATGTGGTAGAACTGCCACATGCCATCCAGAACTGCCATCCCAGTCAAGAGGAAGAATTTGACTGAAAGCTACCAACCAGGAGAAGTTGTAAGAAACATTTTTATTTTGTGAAAACTTGGAGAATCTTTTTTTTTAATGTTGAGATGTTATTAGGTTAATTTATTATTTAAAATAAAATACTGGGGCCTCTCTGGTGGCGCAAGGATTAAGACGCAACCTGTGAAGCTATCCACAACCACTGCGGCATGATTTCGATTCCAGGGCCAGCCAGGGAGCTACCCATATGGCACAGGAGACCTCTCCGGACTCGCCCACTGCTCCCCTCAGCAGTGTACTTTGGTCAATCTGCCTGTTCTGTTCCCCACTCTGTCTCTGGTGAATCCTTTCACCCCCACACCTCTGTCCCTGTACCCAGCTCTTGTATGCATAAATACATATTTAAAAAAATAAATAAAATAATAATACTTCCCCTACTCACTAGTTGGAGGACTTGGGTTCCATAAACAAGGTGTGATGTCTGGGAAAAGCCTGGAGCATATCCAGCTGCAGTCTGTGTCCTGGGCAGTGCACATTTTGGTCCCCTGAGGCAGATCCACAAAGCACCAGGGCTTTAATACGACCTTACTACAGAACCCACTGATGATGCAGATGATGCACACATTTCTCGGCATGTCCTCTTTGTAGATGATGGACAGTGATGGACAGGTGAACACTCTACTAAGATCAGGGGTCCTTCAAGCCCCAATTGGAGACCAATTCATGAGCCCTATTAGCTGGGATGGATGAGTTGGTAAATTTTCTCTGGGCATATAACTATATCACTTTTTTCATCTTTCTGGCAATGATTCTGAACTTCTGTGGCTGGGAGCGCAGCTTGCTGATGCCATGCCCATGCCGGTGGCGGCCCACTCTGCGTACATTATGGGAAGCACCGGCTTTAGTATTTAAATGCAACGTGTCTCCCAGCCCTGAGAAATGCAGGGCCTCTAATAGGCCCCATGTGCAGGCAATCTTGTTGGAAGCCTGTAATTGCCAGTCTCTGCAGAGGAATGTTCCACGAGATTACAGTCCCCTATTTGTCATTACGGCAGCCCCTTTTCACAATTTAAGTACGTTTAGAGGCTTCATATTCTTTGAGAAATGTCTTCCTCTTCTTATTGTGCCACATTGGGAAAATAGGATGTCCAATTCATCTTGGTTTGTCAAGGCCTCCCAGCCTGAGACTCTCTTGGGGCCTCAGTGACTTCACCTGAATCCCACAGGGAATTTAGCAAGCTGGGTTGTATGGTTTTCTAGCTGTAAAAGACTCCAACTGCTTTGGTAACCTTTGCTTTTGGATTTTTCTTGTTTGTTGACTCAGACTGCTTTAGCTTAGACAAAAGGTCCACCTTAGCTTTAGACAAAAGTTACCCTCTTCCTTCCTGACTTTGTTCTGAGATTCTGCCTTGCAGTGGGAGAAGTCATCCTACCTGAAAGGTCATCCCATGAACAACACACATTGCCTATTCTCTGACCCATACTCTTTGAAAATCCTTTTATTTATTTAAAAATAAAATAAAAATTCACTGGTCATCTAAGTAGTGGAAAGCAGAACTCAATTGTGTCCCCCAGTCCCACAAATTTGCATGTTGAGGCCCCAACTCTCAATGTCCCTGTATTTGGGGTAAGGAAGTAATGGAGGCTGTATGTAGTCATTAGGGCGGGCTCTAGTCTGACAGGAGTAGTGTGCTTATAAAACACCAGAAAACTAGTTTCTCTGTCCTGAAGACACAGCAAGATGCCCCCTGCAAGCCAGGCAGAGGGCACGAGGCAGAATCTGATGCTGCTTGCACTCTGATCTCAGACTTCCATTCTCTGGACTATGACAGAAAGTTCTGTGGTTTAAGCCACCAGGTGTGCAGAGTTTTGTTGTGGCAGCTCGGTGACTACAACAGTGAGCGTAAGAGTACAAGATCTGCTTCTACAGTGGACACATTTGTGAACAAGTCTGGCATCCTAACACCAGGATGTAATGAAACAATCTATTTCTTCCAAAAGCCTGTAAGACTGAAAATTGCTTGATATCAGGGTGCCAGGTTAAAAAAAAATCTCTGTGCTGAAATATAGAATCTGGTGACTGGGTTTTAGGGAGGCATAAGGTATTGAGCAGCGATGAGGCGGTTGCTAGTGACCAAGATGCAGATAATAAATCGAGGTGATCAGGAGTGGTGTTAAAAGTGCCGACACTGGCAGGCAAGGACAGAGGCCAGTGGGCATGGACGCAGGACAGTGCTGCTCCCTGTTTAGCAGCAGGGGGTCAACCGGGAGGCAGGCGCTTTTTGGCCAAGTGGTCGCCTAAGACTTTCATCAATACATGCGGCCCAGGTCAGTCACAGATGTAGGTATCAAACTAGTCTGATTATCAGCAGAATAAACTAATGATGACCCAAAGAGGTCAAAAACCAGAAAATGATCTCAGGCATGGATGCTGAATGTTCTAGGTCTGTCATCGCCAGGTATACGGAAGCCGAGTCCTTGTTGAGGTGCATAAACATACTGAAAAGTTTTCCTCAAGATGAATGAAATCCCTATGAAATATTATTCGTCTGTCAGTTCAGGTTGGGACTTCCAGATTTGTTATTTAAATTTCTTAAGCGTGCTGTGCATTTGTGCAAATGTATTAAAGTGGAGCCCTGAAGTTTTGTCCCCAAAGACTTCATAATTTAATCCTGTTGTTAGTAATAGGTCAAAAAAAGGACTTCTAGATACTAGAAAGTTTTAAAAAATAATTCGCAGGGAGTATGACTATTCAAAGCAACCCTCCTGTCTCCCTCAGCACCAGCAGCCAGTGGGATATCAGAGCTTGGTTTAAGAAACTGTAGAATCCACGACTGCTCCGTTTTGAAGAAATCTTTTTCAGGTCAGCTGGGAAGCTTCTCTTTTTCCAGGAGGAAACCCAACAGCATATAAACTCCACTTTCTTTCCACCACAGGTTGGCAAAGGACTTCTAGGGCAGAGAGATGCATGAGGCCCCTACAGCAGAGCTCACAGTAAATCCTTAGGAAAAGCCAACCTCCTTAGAATCACATTGTTTCATTATTTTCCTACAGAAGAAGGATACACAAGTATATTAATTGCTACTTGCATTAGATAAATTTATGATTCAGCTATTTACTGAACTTGCCACACATTTAGATGTAAGCATCCCAAATTAATCTGGTTTTATTTAAATATCTCTTTAAATGTTTAATAGACATTCCTTTAGTCAAATACAATTGAAATACATGGTTAAAGATTCTTTTTTTTTTGAGTGGAATTTAGGTCTCAAGAAGTTTTGCGCATATATATTTTTTAAGTATTCTAAATTAGAAACTTGTTGTTGGTGTCAATGGATAAATTCTACTGAGCACTTACAATGAACCTCATACCAGGCCAAGGACTTTAAATTTCTGAAGGTGGCAAATGCAGAAGAAGGAGTAGGGTAAATGCATTCTGGGCTTTTTACGCCACTAGCCTCAGTGGCTATCATCTGCAGCCTTGATGGTATAATGCAGAAGGCTTGTGGGTGTGGGGCACATGCGCCTGATTGTGGACACCTGGGAATGGGTGTGTGCGCATGTGCAAGTGTGCACAACTGAGCCTAGGAGGGGGGATAAAAGGGCACGTCACCCGGGGCGGGGGTGGTTCAAGTTGCTGTCTCCCCGCTGGCTTGTTTCTCCTGCCTACTGTTAAAACCCATGTAGATGATGCCAGGGGCGCCAAAGTTCTCTTTGAAACTGTTAGAATGGAAAACCTGGCCTCGGATGGTTGCACACAAGGAGAAATGAAGATGAGCCTGTTCTAGCTTTTGTCACTGGCTGTGGCTGGCACTGAAGAGCGCGAGTGGCATTTCCAGGGAAGATGATGACCTCGGCTTTGCCCACATTGCTGCGTAGGTCACGGTGTGCCAGGTAGGTAGAGACATCTAGGAGATGGTCCTGTTTATTATGAGTTGGAAACTTGAAGGCTAAGGTTATAGATTTGGGAGTGGTTAGCCTGGCAGAGAGACAGATTGGCTAAGAGTTGGAATAAGAGCAGATGGTGCCAAGACTGCTTTGTGGAAAATAAAATGAAGAAAATGTAAGATGGAACCAGGAGGACAACAGTGTTTATGTGGAGACCGTGAAGGAGGCAGCTGGGGATGGGAGTTGGGAGCCGTGTGCGGACACAAATATGCTCTCACAAATTACGAGAGAGCTGAGGAAGGTTCTAGGGTTCAGAATGCTGTACAGTTGTCAAGGAAATGAATCGCTGGCTTTGTGGATCAAGCCACCGGGTGACTCCCGCCAAGAACTTCCGTGGCGCGGTGGGCACGGCCACCACAGCACAGGGCATTAGGGACATCAAGGGCCTGGCAAGTCAGAGCTTGAGTCACGGGGGCTGCCAGGCAAAGGGAAGCAGGATGACAGCCAGAGAATCAACAGAGGGAACTTATTTTAAGATGAGGGAAACTTCACGTACTCTTGGGCTGAGGCAATTCCGTTGGGTGAAACTGTTATAGAGCAACCCCGATATTAAACGGGTTCCTGGCTGTGGGTCCTCACCCGCGCGCTTTAAAGGGACTTATGAATACTCTACTACAGACACACGCCAAAGGGTTAATAAAAGGTTTATTTACAAGAGAAAAGGAAATAAGGAAAATGTACAACTCAGGGAGGAAATAGGGAAATAAAGTCTTTAATGCGTCCTACCCGATCCGGCGACCTGGAAACCCAAAGGCACTCTCAGAGCTGGCCGGACGCTGCGAGCTGGCTGAGAGCCCAAAAATGGAGAGAGCCCCTCAAAGCCCACGTGTCTGCCTTTTTGTATCCACCTGGCTGCTTAACCCCACCCTCAGGTCCCAGCCACCTTCCCTTTGGTGGTGATGGGATTTGGAGTTCCCAGTGTCTTTGGCTTTGAGCTGGGTGGGGGTGGAGTCCACAAAGCCTATATGGAATTTGCTTTGGGACATCCTTTTCCCCCTAACAAAACCACATCCAGCCTGTGGACCCAGGAAGTGGAAGGTCATTGGAATAAGAGACAAGCCCAGGTCCGGCCTCACTTCTTATGTGGCCTTGCCAATCGGAAGGAGGCGGAGGTCATTTGGAGGTCAAATTTCCCCAGATGGGCAATACTACGGCTCTCACCACTAAAGTGTTGGCTAAGTAGGGTGAGGATTGGGGAACGCTGGAAAGCAGATCAGTGTGGAAGTCCCTCCCTTGGCGTCTGGCTCATAGTAAGTGCTCAGTAAACAGAGCTGCCAAGGAGGTCAGGAAGGAAGCCCAGAGGGCAAGAAGAGCTGGACAGCCAGTGTTTCAGATCCACAGGGGCTCTTGACGGCAGGGGCAGTAGCCTTCGGAAATGATACCCCAACCTCTGCCCCCAAATGGTCCCTCTGTGCTGATGCACTGAGGCTGGTCCAGAGGGGAGAGCAGCAGGTGCCTGGAAGTCACGGATACGGCCTTTTCAGGCTTACGAAAACAGATCTCATGACATAATGGACATAATGGGTTTTCCCCTCAGTGAAAACCTTACTGCCTAATGGATTAAAAAAGGTATTTTTGATTTTCTCATCATTCATTCTGAAGAACTAAAGGGTGTGTTCTACACTCCCAGCTAAGACCTGGAGAATTTCCCTATATATTTTACTTCCCCCGCGCAACTTCCTGATCAGAGTAAGAGATTTTGTGGTGATTGCTGGCACGGTGTGGGATCAGTTTGGGCAGAGGGGACGTTTAAAACCCCAAACCCAGCAGGCCAAACCTCACAAAAGCGTTAAAACTTGAAAGAAAGCCGCGGCCCTGCGGTCATCTCATTAGTGCCCAGGGAGTTTCTCCTGGACACATTGCTGCGGGGACAGTCCTGCCATGCAGCCCTCAGCCTCCTGTCATTAACCTCTGTGCCGGATAGTGTACGTAAGGGAAAAAATAATAAGAGGTGACTGGTTTTACAAAAGTCCACAAAGCAGGTATTCCAATGGGAAAACAAACTCTGGAATTGTGAGGCCCAGGGTCATTCTCAGAACTGGCAGGTCCCTGGGGGAGAGGACAAAACAGCTCAGGGGAGACAGCTCCCCATGGCAATTTGGCATGAATTACAGGGCACCTTAAATGTTCCCCGGGGCACACAGGGAAAAGAATTATTCATGCTTCCCTGATCATTTCTGCCCAACAGCCTCCATCCCGCACAAAAGAGGTGCTGTCCTGCAGTGCGGCTGGGCTGGGAATGCTTTGCAGGACATTTTTTTTTTTTCCCCTAAGAGGCTAAATGGAGTTGGGGGTGGGGCCAGTTGCTGTGTATTAATTGGAAGTGGTTCTGAGAACTAGAATTGGCACGGGTTAGAGGGTGTGGGAGGAGACCAAGGGTAGGTGGGGAGGTGCCCGGGCAGCTGGGAGGGAGAATGGAGAGAGGAACATAAAGGCCAGGATGTCACTAAGAGTTCCAGTAGTTTCCAGGAGGGGAAGGTAGAATTACCAAGGTAGAAAATTGCCTCGATTGCTCAGAGCAAAGATAATACGCAATTCAAACCCAGAGGGAATTTGCTGATGGGGCTGAGACCACCTTGAGCACCCATTCAAAGCATCATTATGCATGGTAAAGAAACCTGCA
>NW_023605316.1:0-25388 GCF_014898055.3 Talpa occidentalis | reverse complement strand
TTTCAACTCAGAATTAAATTGAAAGACGTCAAGTTCATTTTACCAGAAGTGGTGTAGTTCTAGGATAACTGCTAAATCCAAAAGACTTCTCCTTTTACTTTGAATTCAGAACTTGTTCAGCTTTATACATGTCTACTAGACTATTTTTTTTAAGATTTATTTTTATTTATGATACAAGAACTGGGGTACAGGACAGAGGTGTGTGGTTGAGAGGATTCACTAGAGACAAAGTGGGGAGAACAGGCAGATCTACTGAAATACACTACTGAGGGGCAGCGGGTGAGAAAGGAGAGGTCTGCCACACCATATGGCACCATATGGCACCATATGGGTTTTCTCCCTGGCTGGCGATCAAAATCATGCTTCAGTGGCTGGTGATAGTTTGATAGCGCTGTGTTTGTAACCCCTGCACCACCAGGGAGGGCCCTATGCATGAATATTTTTAAATCTATGTAAGTTTACATTGTCAAATCAATCTCAACCTTGGTAGTTCTTTTCTATTTCTCCTCAAATACTTCAGTATGCATAAAGTTAAGACTTGTTTCTTTTTGAAGTTAGATCTAACTTAATTTTTCCAAATAATTAACCAAGTGTCTCAGTTTCATTTATCAAATAATCTACCTTAGTCTCTAGAGATCTGAAGTGCTACTTTTCCCACAGAGTAAACTCACATACACATATTTTCTTTTCTTTTGATAAAACACATATAATGAAATGCACAAACCTTAAGCATACAGCAGTGGATTTCTGATACATGCATATATCTCTAACTCATGTTATGATTTTTTAACTTACGGTTTCTCTTTTCCAATGTGAGTCAAATGTTTTCTCATTTTTAAAAATTAGGGGTTTTTTTAGGGGGGAGCTTATGATCTGTAGTAAAGGACTATGGGTGTTTTGGTGGTGGGTGTGGTTAGCTATTTTCTAGCTATTTTCTCATCTATTTCTAGCTATTTTGTCATCAGATGACATACATCTGAGAAGCTTCTCAGATCCCTATTCCTTTAAATCTTATATAGGATTATAACCAATGTTACCACAACAAATAAGAAAAAGAAAATGGAAAAGAAAAAAATTAGTTTGTTTACCATTTAACTTTTTATTTAGCGTACAATGTGAGGTTTCTAAACCTTAAGAATAAAATATAATCTTAGTATTGGTTTCTGATTAAGTAGCATTCTCCCATCCGTAGGATCTATTTTAGCGTTGTTTTTTGAATCTAGATGCCCAACATCCGTGACTTTTCTTTTTCCAAGTTTTCCATCTATTCTCACCTGTTCTGGTTGATCTTTTACATAAAGAAAAAAGGTGGTAGTACTGAGTGACATGGTAATTTTAACAATTGTAAAATACAGTATGTACTTAAATATATATAAAGAAAAAGTACTAGGGCCTCCCTGGTGGCGCAAGGGGTTAAGCACATTACTATGAAGATATCCGCAGCCTCTGCAGCACAAATTCGATCCCCAGCCAGGAGTTACCCACATGGCATAGCAGACCTCACCTGTCTTGCCCGCTGCTCCCCTCAGAAGTGTATTTCAGTCAATCTGCCCGTTCTGTTCCCCACTCTGTCTCTGGTGAATCCTCTCACCCCCTGCACCTCTGGCCTATACCCCAGTTCTTGTATGCATAAATAAATAAATCTTAAAAAAAAAAGTACTAAAAAATGGCTCCAGATAAAAAGGGAGCTATTTTCAGCCATCTTTGTTTTTTGTTTTGTTTTTACAGGAAGGAAAGTTATCCACTTTAGGTTTACTTCCCAATTTTTTTTCCTGTAATTTTTACTGAGGTGACATTAGTTTACAACACTGTTTATGATATAGGGGAACATGTTCACACCTCTTCAGATGTATGTTGCCAAACTCACAATCAAAAGCAATTTTCAATCATCTTTGAAACATTTCTGCCATGTCACAACTATATAACACTAGTTATTTTCTCATTTTTTCCTTTTTCCCAACAATAATGTCACTGTTCTGAATACCTTAATTTAATGATTCCATCTTGTGGTTCACAGTGTTGCTTCAGAAAAAGCTTTAGTTTATCACGAGAAAATAGATGTTTTCTCCGGCTATAGGGGAAGGAGGAAGAGAAAGAGGAACGTGTTAGTTTCAGAGACTTCAATTCAAAATCCACCACCTCTGTATATCTACAACCAGAATTTCAAACCTAGGAAGAGAAGGATATTTCATTTTCCAATAGTATTTGTGAGAACATTATACAGAAGTATTTATGTAGAGTGTTATATGACCTATTTGTGACTTTATTTTGAATATTTGTTTTTGTTTTTGTGTAGAAGAACTGGGGATATAGGCCAGAGGTGCGGCGGGTGAGAGGATTCATCAGAGACATAGTGGGGAGCAGAACAGGTAGATCCACTGAAATACACTGCTGAGAGATGCAGCGGGTGAGAGAGGAGAGGTCTGCTGTGCCACGTGGGTCAGCTCCCTGGCTGGGGATCAAACTCAGGTCACAGAGGTGATGAAGCTAAGACCTAACCCCTCGGCCACCAAGGAGGCCCAAGTAACTCTATTATAAATGTTCATCACAAAACTAGTACATGCATTTGATGCTTAGAAACCAATCAAAAATCAAATAAACTCAAGAAAAATAAACTATAGTGAGTAAACCATACCTTATAAAATTAGATGATCATTCAAGCTAGCATCATTCTTAATAATCTTTAAAAAACTAGAATCAGTAGACTATATATACACTTAAATCAGCACTCAGAGTTATATCAAGATTCTAAGCATATAATATTTTAAATTCCCTTTGCCACCAAATTCAAAAACAGCAAAAACAAATATCATCACAAAAAACAAAAACAGTAAACACCCCACAAATTAATTTCAGGTCATGCAAGATTCTGAAAAAAAGTAAATGTTTTAAGACAGTTCTATGTGTTTCTTTCAAGAAAAAGCCAAGGCAAAAGTGTGTGGGAGTGAATAAATATAGACATTTTAACATAATCGCCCTCCCCCAAAAGCATGTATTTTTTCTAGACCATACAAAAAATTATATGAAAGGGGTCTAGTTTTTACTACTATATCCCAGTACCATACGGTAGCTGACAAAGAGAAGGTAATTATCTGCTGACTACTGAATATATATTTGTGTTCAAGAACTATACTATGCTATGTGACTTCTACCAGCCACAAGTTTTTATAAATAAAATAAAAAGTTCAGTTTCTCATTATTCCATGTTTCAACTTATCAACAGTGATTATGTGGCTACCATATTATATACATTGCCCATGTAGTATTTTCATAATCACAAAAAGTTTTTTTGTCATTATTATTCTATCATATCAAATCTTCCTCATGGGAATATTATCATCTCTTTATTACAGGAATTGTACTATCTTTTGATACTAATAAGGAGTTACTAATCACTTAAGTGTTCTACCACCAAATATTACTTTTTACCTTACAATTCTTCAGTTTTCCAATTAAGAAGGAAATAAGATTGCAAGCAAGATCTAGTAGAATTATATTTAAAGTTTTAGTCAAAAGGTAAATAGAAAAATGAAAAGTATGAAACAGAATTACAGTGTATAAAGAACACATCTTGAATTTAAGGCCAAAAAGGTCAAAACTTTACTATGAATAAGGAAAAAATTGGTAGTCTCAAGTATGCTAATTAGTCCATAAACAGAACAAATTCAAAGGTTTAAATAATCCATGAGCATTATCTTGGAAATATTTTTCAATATGTAATAAAATGTAGAATGCTTCAGAGATCCTAAATTAATGATGGGACCCTCCCCACCCGCCCCCCAAAAAAACCAGCCAAACAGAGAACTATATACAACGCTGGGCACAGTGGCACACACTTGTAGTCCCAGCTACCTGGAAGGTTTAACCAGGATTGCTTGCGCCCAGGAGTTGTGTGGCTATAGTGCGGTATGCTGACCAGGTGTCTGCACTAAGTTTAGCATCAATATGGTGACCTCCCAGGGACAGAGGACCACCAGGCTACCTAAGGAGGGGTGAACCAGTGCAGGTCGGAAAAGGAGCAGGTCAAAAAACTACATACAGCTATAACAGTTACAGAATATATCCTGTTCAGAATTCACTTAACATATATGCTATTATCATTCTTCTTTGGGCTTATATGAGTATATATGGGGCAACAAGGATAAAAGAATAAGTAAAATTATTTTATATCAAGTAGAAGGTAAGAAAAAGTTCTACATGGCAAGCTGATAGTTAGCTAATGTCTGCTTGCTTTCAAATGACAATAATAGGGATTTTCCTAAGATACAGTTACGTAACTAAAAGCCAGCCCTTAAAAATTGGTATTTACTACTCACAATCTCTCTTTTTCAATTGACCTCAAACAGGAATTTTTAAAGATACTAATTTTTTATTTTTATGTTTTTAAAGAGTAGAGAAGGGGCCTCCCTGGTGGTGCAAGAGGTTAAGATGAAGCACTATGAAGCTATCCGTAGCCACTGCAGCACGAGTTCAATCCCCAGCCAGGGAGGCGACACATATGGCGCAGCAGACCTCTTTTGTTTCATCCGCTGCTCCCCTTAGCAGTGTATTTCTGTAGATCTGTCTGTTCTGCTCCCCGCTCTGTCTCTGGTGAATCCTTCACCCCCTGAATCTCTGGCCTGTACCCCAGCTCTTATATGCATAAATAAATCTTTAAAAAAAAAAGAGTGGAGAGACTGTTCAGATATTGGTGTCTAAGGAATGAAATATTATAAATGTGTTCTGTATTGTAAGCAACCCCAGATTTCTCAACTTTGAACACCAAGTTTTCTCATGAGATGTACTTCATAAATTGAATCCTGCTTAAATCTTCAGATGTAAATACAATTTGTGGTTTGTTACTAAACTAAAAAAAGATTCAGGGAGTCTATTAGGATTCATTTTATGAGCAAATAAATGTACCCTTATTTCAAAAAGGGAAGCAAGCACTTGCAACACTACCTATTTATTATACCAGATCTTCCTAATCTAATTATTCTATGTTAAACCAGCAAAGAGAAGTTACCTAATCTTACCTGATTTGTGTTGCTTTAACAATAGTACACTCATACAATTCTTTTCTAGTGGGTTGCACCTTGTACTTGAATAATAAAGGATCAATTGTATTTTTTTTCTTCCTAAAAAAGAGCAAAGACACAAATCAGTTAATAATTTGTATAGAAACATGAGATTTAAATGGAAATCTAGTTTCTAAGAACATAAACAGATTTTAACGTATTTATATTTTATCTAGGATTTTATAAGTTACTGTAATACCCATCACCACCATTCTACTATCTAAAATGGTACAAAGTACTATTATATGTTCATGGGTACTTTACACAGTCAATATATATTCCTTGGGTGAAGAAATTAACTAGAGATGAGTAAGCACAGAGCACCCAGTTTAGGTTAAAGAAACAAATAGTTCTTGGATTTGCTTTCAAATTTTCTTCTTCATAGCTATGTAACTCCAGAGTAAAAGTGGAGACAATGTAGCTTATCCATGTTAAGAATTAGCAGATGTGGTATATATACACAATGGAATACTACTCAGCAATCAAAAAAGATAAACTCATGCAATTTGCAGCAACATGGATGGAGCTAGAAGGAATTATGCTTAGTGAAATAAGTCTGAAGGAAAATGCAAAATATTGGATGGTTTCACTTATAGGAGGAGTACAGGGGAACCAAATAAGACATCAGGGGAAAAAAATAATAATACAAAACACAACACAACATAACAAAAAAGACCCAGACAATTATAAGCCAGAGACATCCTGCAGCGGAGGGAGAGGGAGAGGGATCAGAGAGAGGGAGGGAGGGAGCAGCACAGGGGACTGAGGTGATGGTGCAAGGGTGCATTGCTGAAGGAAATTCTATGGGAACTAAGAGGGGGGGGGGGAAGCAAACATTGTTTAAAAATGAACAATGGGGCCTCCCTGGTGGTGCAAGGGGTTAAGCACAGCTCTATGAGCTATCCGTAGCCTCTGCAGCATGAGTTCGACCCCTGGCCAGGTAGCTACTCACATGGCGCAGCAGACCTCTCCTGACTCGCCTGCTGCTCCCCTCGGCAGTGTATTTCAGTCAGTCTGCCTGTTCTGTTCCCCACTCTGTCTCTGGTGAATCCTCTCAGACCCCCCCACACCTCTGACCTGTACCCCAGTTCTTGTATGCATAAATAAATCTTTAAAAGAAATGAACAATGATGTAAAAATATATAAAATACTTAAAAAATAAAACAGAGAACCTCAACAGTTAAAAAAAAAGAATTAGCAGAGGTTACACATTTTATCCCATCTCCCAAATTCTTATCTTTTCTTTCCTTTGAGGGTATATTTATTCATTTGTCATCCATTCATCCACCCATCCATCCAATAAGCAGTTAAGAGCCTACAATGGGTCAAATACTAAACTACCACCATATAACCCAAGAACTGTCACCAAAGTCCCTTCTGCTCTTCCCTCCCTGTTTTAACCCCTCTCCTTTTCCCTCCCCTGCTGTCTGCCTTAGATCTACAGTTTGCCTGCAAGTTTTGTCTTTTTTTTTTTGACCCTTTGTTTGGTTTCCCTATATTCCCCCTATGAGTGAAACCATCCTATATTTTTTCTTTTTCATTCTGACTTATTTCATTGAGCATAAGCCCTTCTACCTCCATTCATGTTGCTATGAATAGCATAAGTTTACCTTTCTGATTGCTGAATCGTATTCCATTGTGTATATATGCCACATTCTTCTTGATTCATTCATATATTTGGGGGCCTTGAGGCTGTTTCCCTATCTTAGGTATTAGTGAATAGTGCTGCAATAAATATAGGAGTAAAAGTTTCCTTTCAAATGAATGTTTTTGTGTCTTGTGGTAAATTCCTAGGTGTGGAATTGCTGCTAAACCCATTCTTAGTGGGCAAACATAAGAGATGAGTAAAGAAAAGAACAATGAGAGCAGACAGATGATACATGTTATCATTCTCAGAAGACTAATAGATTAAACTCTAAATCTCTTTACTTCAATTTTATATGCTACAAATTAAATTATATTCTCTAAAATGTAGCTTAGACTTTTATCAAGGGCTATAAATAAGAGCTAAGAAGCGAATTTTTAAAATAAAAATTTGCTTTAGATACACTGAATATCTGAATAAAACATAATTCTAAATTTAATCTTTAAACTTGCATATGTAAAGCGAAACATATACAAAGTATCCAATAGTCATGATTATAAAAATTAGCCTCATCTCAATCTCAATTACACTTAGATTGGTGTAATCAAAGGCTCTGTCATAAACCTCAGGGTAAATAACTGAGAAAAAATGATTTCATAATGTTACTCTAGAAACCAAGTCTGGCAAAGACATCATAAAGTGTTCTGCAAGAATGTTAGTGCTAAGACACTAAAATGTCCAGGGCTACCACATACACATGAAATAGGCTTTCCGATGCGAAGGAAAAGCAACAATTTTCTTAGTCTTTTTTAGAAGCTTAGTGTAAGAAACACATTTAAAGTGTTATTTTCAATCCTCGAAATAAATAAGTGGTCAGTTTCCTAAAACCTTGATCACTGTCCATCAACAAAAGCTGACCTACAAAATTAATTATGCAGTTACTGCTTTGTTCAGTCAGACTCCACAGCTGATGCCCACACTGATAAACAAGTAATATACTATCCTGAGGAAATAAATGTAAATTTATTTAAAAAATCAAGTCTTCAATTTCCTACTTTTACTGCTATGGTATTTGGCTTTGAAAAAAAGTGAATAAGCTCCCTCAAATGCATCAAAATAGTCAATTTATAAAACTCTGATGGATCAGAATATTTAAAGAATTATAATTAAAGAAGTCATTAAACAACCTAAATTTAAAAACTGGTACAGGACTTATATCAGGACCAATAAAATAAATACATCAAAAGATGCTCAACATCAGTGGTCATTAGGGAAATGCAAGTCAAAAGTACAATGAGATACCACTTCTCATAGGCTATAATCAAAAAAACAAACAAAAAAACAAAAAATGGTGAGCATGTGACAAATTAGTATGAATATAAAATGGTACAGTTGCTGTAAAAAGCAGTTTTGCAGTTTCTTAAAAAGTTAACCATAGGGCCTCCCTGGTGGCACAAGGGGTTAAGCACTGCACTATGAAACAATTCACAGCCTCTGCAGCATGAGTTCGATCCCCTGCTGGGCCAGGGAGCAACCCGCATGGTGCAGCAGACCTCTCCTGTCTCGCCTGCTGCTCCCCTCAGCAGTGTATTTCAGTCAGTATGCCTGTTCTGTTCCCCACTCCATCTCTGGTGGATCCTCTTATCCCCTGTTATCTCTGCCTTGTAACCGGGCTCTTGTAAACACAAATACATCTTAAAAAAAAAGAAGTTAACCATAGAATTATATGGCCCAGCAATTCCATTCCTAGATCTATAGAAATTTCCTGGGTATAAATAAATAAAATAAATCTTTGAAAAAAAAAAAAAAACCGAACAATTTAAATAATAAAAAAAAAGAAGTATCTGTGGACCTAGAGTCAGAAATCAGATTCAAGATAAGGGGATGGAGGAAAAGGGAATGGAGAACTATCACTTAAACAGGGGTAATAAAAGGCAAATAGTGATATCTGTATAACACTGTGACTGTAATGTCACTAAATGAATGGTTAAATGGAATAACATGTTTTTTAACATACACAGACTTCATAAAACATTTGATCAGGGGCTCCTGGTGGTGAAAGAGGTTGACGCAACTATGAAGCTATCTGCAGCCACTGCAACACAAGTTCGATCCCCGGCAGGGAGCAGTAGCAGATCTCTTCTGACTCGCTGCTGCTCTCCTCAGCAGTGTGGTCATCTGCCTGTTTTGTTTCCCACTCTGTCTCTGGTGAATCCTCTCACTCCCTACACCTCTGGCCTGTAACCCCAGTTCTTGTATGCAGAAATAAATCTTTAAAAAAAAAAAACAAAACAAAACTGGTGATCATTTTAAGGACCTAGGCTTAATTCTAAATGTGCTATTCTTTTTTTTTTATAAAGATTTATTTCTGCATACAAGAACTGGGGTACAGGCCGGGGGGGGTGGTGAGAGGATTCAGAGACAGAGTGGGGAACAGAACAGGCAGATTAACTGAAATACACTGCTGAGGGGAGCAGTGAGAGAGTCAGGAGAGGCCTGCTGCGCTATGTGGGTCACCTTCCTGGCCAGGAATTGAACTCATGCTGCAGTGGCTGCCGACGGCTTTATAGTGCTGCGCCCTAACCTCTTGCGCCACCAGGGAGGCCCCCTAAATGTGTAATTCTTATAGATTTTTTTTTTCCTTCTGGTTATTAATTCTTACAGATATTATGAAATTAATGATGCTGGGAAATTTTTCTTATTCTGAACTTCTATTTCTCAATGTACAGAATATAATTATCCTTACAGAATGTTCTGAGGAATAAGACAACATATGCTTTTATATAGTTTAAACTCACGGAAAATGGCCAATATTTGTTCCCTTCCCCTTCCTTCAATCCTCCTAACGGAAACATGAGAAAATCCAGATTATGCTTTATAGGCAAAGAGGAATCTTGAAGTAAATTTCTTATTCATTTAAATTAGGGAATTAATAGGGCCTCCCCGGTGATGCAGCAGGGTGAGCGCACCACTGTGATGCTGTCTGCAGCCTCTGCAGCTCTGGGTCAATTCCCCAGCCAGAGAGATTTCCACATGGCAGGGCAGACCTTTCCTGTCTCGCCCGCTGCTCCCCTCAGCAGTGTATTTCTTCGTCATTCTGCCTGTTCTGCTCCCTGCTCTGTCTCTGGTGAATTCTCTCACCCTCCCGTGCCTCTGGCCTGTACCCCAGTGCTTGTATAAATAAATAAATCTTTAAAAAAAAAGTTAAATTAGGGAATTAATAGAAAAAACTCTGTAACAGAGTAAAGATCCAAAGATGACTATGCTTCATCTTTCCTGGAACCTCAGGATATAACAATAGCAATCTACAAACTAGACATTTTATGATGCTGACATATAATGAAGGTTCAGATTTTTGTAAGAATCACAAAAGGTTACAAATAAGTGCAAATAAAGTAACTGATCAGCTTACTCACTTTTCCTATACTAAGGGTCTATCTCAAGTACCTATATTCAAGGGATGAGGCAGTTTATTTAGGCAGGAAATTATGATTGATTGACTCTCATGGCCAAATTTTGATGAGTTTGTTGTAAGTGGCACACACAGAAGTCACCAATGAAATTTTGCTGTAAATGCTACATATGATAGGCAAAATGTTTACTATTACAATTCTGAATTAATCTGCTTTGTATTCAGGGTAACAAATTAGCCACAACATATACAAGCAGCTCATACTCAAATTTTAAAAAGTATATACTAGAATGCTAAACTTAACAATTTTGACATTCCTCATTTCAAAGCGCTTCACAATACCTAAATGAATTTAAAAAGTATATTAAAACTTTCTACAAAATAGCCTTAAATGATAAATCATTTTAAAATTAAAAAAAACATAAATGCTTATATTCTAACATTTATTAAAATATTTTACATATAATCTGTATTTAATCCTTCAAGATTTGCATAGTCAAACTCCATTTAAGAGTTATAGTCTATGATACAGTCAAAATAAAACACAGGAACTGTCAGAATTACTGAAGGACATACATTCACAACCACAATATCCAACTAATTTTGCACCCCAAACCCTGTATTCAATGAGAGACTGATTAGTTTTTCTGTTTAATGATAGCAATTCAAGAAAAAATGATATATATCAAAAGCCTTATAATAGGTCCAGTAATGTTTATTTCACTCCCCTAAAAATAATTTTATTCTGCAAGGCAATGTACTAGCTAGATGACGTTGGCAAAGTGAATTAACTTCTGTAAGGATCAGTTTCTTTTTGTTAAATAAGAGTAACAACACTCTTCTAGGAATGGAAAATGTGCATAAAAGCACTGAGCACAGTGCCTGGCCACAATTAATGCTCATATCCTAGTTATAGCTACAATCAGACAAAAAGACAACTTAAACTACAAGGTTCTAAACTACAAGGTTGATAGTTACAGGCCAGGAGCAAGGGCTTTAGTTAAAGAAGTAGTTAAGAGAAGGCCTCAGATTTCTTATTTGAATATTATGGTACTGTTGACTGAAAACAGAAAAAGACCAAGACAAGTTGGAGAAAGCACTTTTAACTGAGATGCTTAACAGGCAAGAGAGAACAAAATAGAACAGCAAAGATTTAGACAGCTGTTGTGGAGAACAGTTGTGGGAACTGGGCTACATACATAAAAGGAATTTTAATTGGTTGAGGATTCAGTGGAGATTTTAAACTTACCTGTAGACAATATCAATCTACATATGTTTGTGATTTTTCTCCAAAGGCACTTAGCTGACAAAGGTTATCAACTAACTGAATTTCAGAAGGTTACAGTTTCTTTACCATAAGCACCATAAGGTGGTTAAGTATAATAATTAAGATACAGAATAAATTTTCCCAAGTAAAAAAAAGGTGAATGAGGAGAGTTCCAAATGTTCTTAAAACAGTTGATTAAAGTTAACAGGGTAATGGGCCTCCCGGTGGCGCAGCAGTTGAGCGCTGGGTTGCGAAGCTGCCCACGGCCTCTGTGGCACCGGTTCGATCCCCAGATGCTCCCCAGCCACCGGAGGAGGGTCCCACATGGCGCGCAGACCTCTCCTGCCGCCCGCTGCTCCCCTCAGCAGTGTACTTTGGTCCTTCTGCCTGCTCTGCTCCCTGCTCTGGCTCTGGTGAATTCTCTCACCCTCCCGCACTTCTGACTGTACCCAGTGCTTGTATAAACAAAACAAACAAATAAATAAATAAAACATGCCTCTATTTAAAAAAAAAAAAAAGTTAACAGGGTAAGCTTCAATTTCGCAAATTCCAACTTGTGTTGCTAAATCACATTGTTTAAATGGGTACTATACTGTAGTAAAACCAGAAAGAAAGAAGAGAATAAAGAACTATTATTTTGATGGGGTATTATTAGCCAATCTGATAAACACTTTAAAAATTAATAAAAATCACTTACCCGTTTTGAAAAGAACTGTTTTGTGTTTCTGAATCATCACTATCACTAATGATAATAGTTTCTCCATCTACATTGCTGACATGTCCATTAGCAAAACCATTTTGATGATGTGATGGAGGAAGGACCTCCAAAATCCTACACTGTAATCTGAAAGAAAATGATACATTTTAAAATGAAAACCATTCAATATTTTATAGCCAAACATTTCAGAACAATCTATTTTGAAATAAAAACTATCTTGTTTTATAGAAACTGGCTGACTGATATAGCAAAGTGAATCATGAAGAAAATCTGTTCATCCAATTAAGCAAATGCTAGCTACAATTTTAAAATACAAAATTATTTTAAAGGTCAATTTATCAATACTCTTAGCAATTATATATGTTGCTATTTAGAAAATCAGATACTAGCATAATATCTCATACAGATTAGGCTTTTCAGTCTTTCTAAGCATCCAATAATTTTAATTCTGAAATGCTAATGATCATAACCTTGTTCATGCTCACTGTAACGTCTGCTATGATTTCTGATCTCTGGAAAGTTTCCTGGTCACTAATATCCGTATTAAAGATTCCCTTACCTCTGTCCATTTTACTTGGATTTTATAGAGTGCCATTTCAAATTCATTTACCATAACTGAAACATAACTCAATCCCCTTTTTATTGCACTTATTTTCAATGTTAGGAAAAAACGCATTATTTTGTCCACACTATCTTTTCTCCCCAAATTTCATTATTTTCTGCTTTGAAACCATGAGTCTACTAGGAATTCATGGTTAGAAACTCACTATTATGGCCGAAATAATTTTCCCCTCTCTACAGCATCTTAATTTTTCTCTGATTATATTTATTGAAGTAAAGTTGGTGTACATTACTGGGGTAACCGGTTGAAAACTCTACAAATGCATGTTTTCACACCACAAAAAAAAGCCCCATTAATCTTCCACAATAGTCCACTCCTACTTCCACTGGTCCCACCATTCCTTTCTTGACAGTTCCAGAGATTTCTCTAACTTTTTCCTTGTTCCTCAAAGCTTTAGTCCCAACCCTTTAGTATAAGAAAACGAGAAAGATCCTGACTTAGGTTCCTTGATTTCCTTAACATCAAATGTTCTTATCTTTCATAACTGTTCATATTCTTACACTGGAAGATTCTCTTACATCTCTTCCTCTTCTTATTTTGTTTCGTCACTTTTCTACTCCTGTGTATCTTCAGTCTTCTTCTGATAAGACATACACTATTCACTATTCTGGAAAGCTTATATCCCTTCTCCAGCTTTCTAGATAGACCAGGGCTTGAGAAGACCTGTGAATAATCCCTAAGAAAAGAATGTACAGCACTGGAGAGCAGGCTATAAATTGAGGGAAGAGTGACCATCTTTTGCCATCTCACTTTGTAAATCCAGTAAGGGTCTGCGTAAGCCACATTTGATTTCAAGAAAAATGCTAGTACAATTTTTAGAAATGTCTCCTTATACAGAAACGTTTTGTCAAGAAGCAAATGGAGGGCCTCCCGGGGGCCCAGCGGGTTGAGCGCAGAGCTATGGAGCTGTCTGCAGTCTCTGCAGTGCGGGTTTGATTCCCAGCCTGCCAGGGAGATGCCCACGTGGCATGGCAGACTTCTCCTGTCTCACCCGTTGCTCCCCTCAGCAGTGTATTTCAGTCGATTTGCCTGTTCTGCTCCCCGCTCTGTCTCTGGTGAATTCACTCACCCTCCCACACCTCTAGCCTGTACCCCAGTTCTTGTATAAATAAATAAATCTTAAAAAATAAAAAAGGCAAAAGGAAAGTCAAGTAAAGATAACTTGCATCTTTCCCTGCCCTGTATGTATTTTCTTAAATAAATTGATGGTCACTCTTCCCTCAATTTATAGCCTGCTCTCCAGTGTTGTACATTCTTTTCTTAGTGCTTATTCACAGGTCTTCTCAAGCCTTAAAAAAACCATTTCATCTATTCACATATCCCCACTCAATGACGTCTTCTCTCCCTCCATTTACTGTTAGGTGGCTCAAATATGTGGTTAACATAGTTTTTCTGCTTTCCTACCATTCCTTAAACCCTCCCAATTTTATCATCTTACACAGGAACTGGTTCCAGGAAAAGTCACAGTGATATACTAATTCAAGAGTCTTGCCCCAGTCTTTACCTCTTGCAAACTTTTACTGCCCTCTTTCTTTCTTAAAAATCCTATTTCCATGGTCCTATCAATTGATATAGTATGCTTGCAACATTCACTTATATAGCTGAACCCTTTCTCTCTTTCTGCTGGATCCTTGTTCTCCTCCTACTAGCAAAATAGAATTCTTCCAAAGTTCTATTACATGTCTATTAGTAGGTATATACTTTCCCTTAGTGTTTTTATCTCAGCTCTATTTAAGTGACAGGCATCTCTAGCCTCACTCTCAACCTCTGGTAATGCAATCATTAAAAAAAAAAAATCAATTTCAATACACATTTACTTAACCCATGGGGTTTTATCTCTATTAAGGGAGTCACAGTAACAAGTTAGAGAAGAATGTAGAACCACTTGGTAAAACAATATGGCAGTTCCTGAAATGATTAAACAGAATTACCATATGACCCAGCAATTCCACAACAATTTATCAGGAGTTAAGTCCTGATAAGTGACAGGTTCGCAAACACTATAAGTAGAAAATGCATTTAATACAATTGATCTACCAAACATCAAAACTTAACCTCGTCTACTTTAAACATGCTCATAATTTAGTCTACAGCTGGGCAAAATCATCTAACACAAAACCTATTTTGCAATAAACTGTTGACTTTTTTTTTTTAAAGATTTATTTATTCATTTACACAAGAACCAGGGTACAGGCCAGATGCGTGGTACGGTGAGAGGATTCACCAGAGACAGAGCGGGGAACAGAATAGGCAGACTGATGAAATATACTTCTGAGGGGAGCAGCAGGTGCGACAGGAGAGGTCTGCTGCGCCATGTGGGACCCTCACTGGCTGGCTGGTATTGAACCGTCGCTGCAGAGGCTGTGGGCAGCTTCACAGCGTGGCGCTCAACTGCCTGCGCCACCAGGGGAGGCCCAACTGTTGATTTTCTTATGCATATTTATTGAATACTATACTAAAAGTGAAAAACATATATGATGGGAAGAAAAAATATAAAGCACAATGTATTGTGGTCATATAGTATACAGCTGCTATATAGTATATATGTTGGTCATGTAGTATATAGCAGAGTATTGGTTGTTTAGCCTCATAATCATGCAGCTGACTGTGAGCTGTGGCTCATTATTGTCTCACATGAAAGAGTATCATGTCATATCATCGCTAGTCAAAGGAAAGATCAAAATTCAAAGTACAGTTTCCACTGAGTATGGTTTTTGCACCATCACAAATTGAAAAATCTTCAATGAACTGTCATAAGATGGGGATGTGTCTACACAACAGCCAAAAAAAGTGAAAAAAACCCAAATGTCTGTCAACTGATAATTAAAATGTATATTCATACAAGGAAATATTATCCAGGAAAAAAAATAGGAAGGCAATAGTGACATATGCTACAATATGGATGAATATTGAAAATACTAAGCTAACTGAAAGAAGCCGTATTACTAAGCCATATAGTATATGATTCCACTTATATGCTAGAGACAGAAAGTAGATGAATGGTTGCCAGGATTTGGGGCTGAAGAAGGACAGAAAGGAAAAAGGAGTGCCTGCTAATAGCCATGGCTTTCTTTTTGGGATATTGAAATGTTCTAAAATTTGTGGTAATGGTTGTATAACTCTATAATATGAATATACTAAAAACCACTGAACTGTACATATTTTAAATAGTGAATTTTGTGGTATGTGAAATGTATCTCAAGTTGCTTTAAAAAAAAGTCACAAGTTGGGGCCTTCCAGGTGGCACAGGGGTTACAGTGTCAGCACTATCAAGCTGTCACCAGCCACTGTGGCATGAGTTCTATCCCTGGCCAAGTTGCTGACCCACAAGGCACAGCAGACCCCTCCGGTCTCGCCTGCTGCTCCCCTCAGCAAAGTATTTCAGTAGACCTGCCTGTTCTGCTCCGCACTCTGTCTCTGGTGAATCTTCTCACTCCCTTCACCTCTGGTCTACACCCCAGTTCTTAAATGCATAAATTAAATTAAATCTTTCAAAAAAAGAGATTATAACAATATACTTATTACTTTCTATATTGTCAAATTCTTCTATCTGAAAGCTCAAACAAAATAACCTGAACATTTTTTACTATATTAATCTGGGTGAAAAAACAATTTGATGACAATGAAATTGACACACTTGACTGATTCACTGACTGGAAGCAAATGAAAATGTAAGCTCATCTTTACAAGGATAATGAAAAGGTAAACACCAGCCCATTCTAATGATTAAATGTAGCAAATCAGTAATGGAGCACTAAATTAATTTGTCATTACAGTTCCTTTTATTCATTCCATTTGACCGTTAATGATATATCTATTAGTCAAGTAAGACATACCTACGACCTCTTAATGCATTTATCTTATTTAGTCCTTTATTAGTTGATCATATGTAGTTAGCATATTTTTTCTGCAAATTCTATCCATACTGCCAACAGACTATATTAATTTAAAAACAGTGAAAACAATAAGAATTAGAGCTTTAACATGATGGGGGTATACCAATATTACCTCAAAAATATATAAATTAATTTAAAAAAGAACAAGTGTTGTACTCATAGCTGACTCCCCTGTTGCATCTAATACAAAGGTTTTCAGAGCAGATAACAAAATTTAATTGGCTAAAACAAACAAACATGATTCAAGACACTATCCCACATTTTTATTTTTTTAAAGCATGAATCAGTATCTAAAATTATCTCGTTAATGTTTCTCTGCTCTTGCATGTGAATGCTAGTGTTCAGTACTTATTCACTCCTCTCTGAGCACACAAGGCTTACTCAAATACTAAAGTCAAAATACTGTCAACCACATCTCCAGGGAAAAAGTCATTAAGTAATTGTATTTTCATCTCTGGAAACTGGTCAAAACAGAAAAAAACAACCAAATAGAAAATATTTTTCCCCATGCCTGCAGTCACCTTTTGTTGCCACTAGATAGCATTCTTTCATCTGCAAGCAAAACATTTGAAAAGAAGAAAGCTTAAACAGCTCAGAATATGGAAGTAAAACTGATTAAGGCACCCTTTGATAAATACTAAGAATTTAAATAGTAGGGGAACATGTTTACACACTGGAGTATTTTCCCTTTGAATCAATGCTTAGAAGATGCTGACTTTCAAACACTCACCAATAGAATAAGGATCACTCAGTGCAAATGACTAAAAGTTCAATCTTACCACATATAAACAAATGCTGTCTCTTCACACTTTGGCAGAAATTAAAATGCTCCAGTAAAATGAAAAGTAAATACTGCATGATCAATAAGTACATGCAACTACAAGTTTTAAAAATACTGTGAAGTATTATTGTTTAGTGAGGTTTTTTTCCCCCACACTCATCTATTCCTTCAAAAAGAAGCACTAGGGCCTCCCTGGTGGTGCAAGGGGTTAAGCACTGCACTATGAGGCAATCCACAGCCTCTGCAGCATGAGTTCGAACCCTGGCCAGCCAGAGAGAAACACACATGGCAAGGCAGATCGCTCCTGTCTCGCCCCCTGCTCCCCTCACAGTGTATTTCAGTCAGTCGGCCTGTTCTGTTCTCCACTTTGTCTCTGGTGGATCCTCTCACCCCCCGCATCTCTGGCCTGTACCCCAGCTCTTGTATGTATAAATAAATAAAATCCTAAAAAAAAAAAAAATCACTACTTGGGGCCTCCCCTGGTGGCGCAGGGGTTGAGTGCTGGGCTGCGAAGATGCCCATAGCCTCTACAGCGCCGGTTCAATCCCCAGCCACCGGCGAGGATCCCACATGGCGCGCAGACCTCTCCTGCCGCGCCCGCTGCTCCCCTCAGCAGTGAATTTCGTCAGTCTACCTGTTCTGTTCCCTGCTCTGGCTCTGGTGGATTCTCTCACCCTCCCGCACTTCTGACTCTACCCAGTGCTTGTATGAATAAATAAATAAATCTTAAAAAAAAAAAATCACTACTTGTGACCTTGGGCAAGTTTTTATTTATTAACCTCTTCAATTGCAAAATAAGCAAATGAATACCTGTCACAAATGGTTATTGAGGGAATTAAATAAGTAAAAGTCTTAGAACCATGCTTGCATAAAGTTCTCAAAAGCTTACCAATATTGTCATTTCCCAAGATGACATATATAGCAAACTCTGAAAAGCAATGACTATCACATAAGAAAATAAGTAAATGGGTTATAAAAAGAAAAGCCATCACAGTTGGTACACTCTTATTTCTGACCAGTGTAGGCAGGATCTAATATTACTGAATGCTTTATGAGGCACTATCCTGAGCTATTAACAAATATTAATCACCTCCATTGAATAACTCCTCCCAGGTCCCTTCCCACATTAACTCTGGCTTTTCTCAAGTGATTTACTTTGATCAGTAGAGCACTAGCAAACATCGAGCAAGCTGAGACTTGAAGTGTGCTTACACACTGGAACTTGCCCCTCTTGCTGCCGGAAACCCAACTATCACCCTGTGAACAAGTTTGGATTAGCCTCCTGGAGGATGAGAGGCCACATTAAAACAGTCACCCAGTTAGAGGCCAAAGACATGTGAGTAAGACCATCCTAAAGTATAGGACCTAGGCAATTCAATCCCAGAAAGTAAGCCGAGACCATAAGAACATTCCAATCAACCACAAATCATGTTTGTAGATTTTGATCACTAAATTTGAAGGTGGCTATATTATGTAACAAAAGCTCACGAATAGAGCTACCATGACTGTAGACATTATTTCAGTTTTACAAATCAGGAAAGAAGATTTCCAGAACTAGTAAGTCACTTTCGATCCAAAGGCTCACCCCCTAAACCCACCATGTCCCTCTGCATGCCATACTTTGAGGTTCTAAATGAGAAGGTCCTAGATAATTTTATTCTACAACCATTATTTAGGCAGTAATCTTTCCTCTGTAACAGGAGTCAGCACACTATGACCCAAGGGCAAACTGAACACACTGCCTGGTTTTTGTAAGTTCTAAGTTAAGAATGGTTTACTGACCTATGCTTTTAATTTATTTTTTTCTTTTATATATTTTTATATTGTTCTTCATTTTTATACAACATATGCATTATCTTCTTGGGTATAGTCCCATGAAATTCCCACCACCAATTCACCCGTGTACCATCATCATAGTCCCCTATACTCTTTCCCGCCGCTGTTTTAAGAATGGTTAAACATTTTTTAATGGTTAAAAATAAAATCAAATTTCAGTATTCATTAATAAAATGTTACTTAGAATATAGCCGTGCTCATTCATATATTATCTATGGCTGTTTTTGCATATCACAGCAGAGTTGGGTGGCAACAACTGAGACCATATGGACTACAAAGTCTGTAATATTTTACTATTTGGTTCTTTATTTTTAAGAAGCATACGGATCCTTACTCAGAATTACTTTCCTGGGATTATTTTTATTGTAAACAAAGGATTTTGCCTGGCTTAGTGAGAAGTAGATTTTTAAAAACTACTCCTTTTCCTTTAACTTAAATTATTTCACTATGTCATTTCTCTTGCTCATCCTTTAATTTTTATCTTTGTATGGCTTCTGTTTGCCCAAGAAAGACAGCTAAACTAGTCTATACGCTATAAAAATAGTAATTCAAATCATAGATAAGTAAAATGAATTCCACTTATATGCCACACTTTAAGGTAGGATATAGAAATTAACAAACTACAATTTATCTTGTTCTCAGAAAATATTCAGAGTATCTATGAGAAAAGTATTTATTTATTTATTTTTTAAAGATTTATTTATTTACTTATACAAGCACTGGGTACAGTCAGAAGCACGGGAGGGTGAAAGAATTCATCAGAGCCAGAGCGGGGAACAGAACAAGCAGACCAACGAAATACACTGTTGAGGGGAGCAGAGGGCACGGCAGGAGAGGTCTGCGTGCCATGTGGGACCCTCGCCAGTGGCCGGGGATCGTACCAGCACTGCAGAGTCTGTGGGCACCTTCGCAGCCCAGCGTTCCACTGCTGCGCCACCAGGGGAGACCCAAGAAAAGTATTTAAAAACTGTGATCTTATATTGGTCAAATGGAAGAACATGTAGTAGAAAAACACAGAGAAGAGGTATTTTATTCAGAAGACTAGTATCTCAGACCTGTGTAATAACTGTGCAGATATGGGTTTCCCTTTTACATCCCACAGAGATTTCAGGAGAGAAGTTGTTTTATATATAGTCTTTCCTCTTTTGTGAGATTATTCTCCAATATTATCCTGCAACAGAGAATTAAGAATTCCAAAACTAATACTATTCTGCCTTACCATTCTGTTGCTTACCATTCTGACCTGTTTAACCAGTTCAAGGGACACAAATTGAACTAAACATTTAATTTCCTTTTAAATCAGAGAAGAGGTTAACTTCAATTTACTTCCCACTTTTTAACAGTTTTTCTTACTATAATATCCACACAGTAATAACTATAAGTCTTGGTGAAGATCAACCAACTCTCTCATTTGCTATTAACATAAGAAGTTGCCATAGAAGCTAACTGCTCTCACCCTCAACATTAAAAACAAAGGCTTGAAAGGCATTAGGTAGATGCTCCTAATAACCTATGTAATTGAAGGCTCTTAGAACATAAGGCTCTTAGAAGATAAGTTATATGTTCAATCTTAACTTCATTTAACTATTTTGTGAAGTAACTGAATCCACACAGAAATATTTACATGTTAGTTGAATTTAATATGCTAAGAAAACAAATTTGTTTTCCTTTATTTTTGAGTCTATTTAGGGATTTTTATACCTAGGGTATAAAAAGGGTTTTCAGGCTAGTCTTCTAAGTTCTATTATTATGCAAGTAAACAAAGATCTCAAGTTTTAACTGGTAAACCTGCAATGACAATCAATCCATGAGTCAATTAGGTTGTTTGTCAGGGTCTCTCTAACATACAATAAAAATAACATCTAAGGAAGCTAGTTCTATTCTAATAGAGTTTCAAAGAAACAGTAGCTGTACAATGTAGCTCCTTTATTTTCTAAATATAGAACAGTATTAGGGTAATCAGGAACTAAAGAATGGAAACAGTAATTTGGATATGTTGATTAGGACTTGCCTTGGCTAAGAACTTAGAATTTTTACCTTAAGAGGTCAGCAGTGTAAGTTGGCCAAATGAAAGCCTTCTTCCTGAGGAAAAGCTGAAATATATTTAACATATTGCTAAATATTCTCTACTACTTGCTATTTTTTAAGTTAGTGTAGTATAAAAGAGAAAAAGAACTAGGCCTTAATTTTTTGACAGTGGTTGTCTCTGAAGTGAGCATTTGGTAAACAGAATTGAGACCTTTACTTTCTGTACTTTTGTCTGATATATACAAATCTTTTAATAGGAAAAAAAGCAAAAATAATTACAAGTTTTAGTTTTAGTAAGTAGAACATGTAATTTTTTTTAAAGATTTATTTATTTATTTATACAAGCACTGGGTACTGTCAGAAGTGCGGGAGGGTGAGAGAATTCACCAAAGCCAGAGCGGGGAGCAGAACAGGTAGACTGATGAAGCACACTGCTGAGGGAAGCAGCGGGCACGGCAAGAGAGGTCTGCGCGTCATGTGGGACCCTCTCCATCGGCTGGGGATTGAACCGGTGCTGCAGAGGCTGCGGGCAGCTTCGCAGCCCAGCGCTCAACCGCTGCGCCACCAGGGGAGGCCCAGAACATGTAACTTTTAAGAATTTATTTTTTTCAATTTTTTATTGAAGATAGTATTGGTATATATCATTTGTGTTTATAGATATAAATCTCCCCCTTCAGGTGTCAAAAC
Source organism: Talpa occidentalis (assembly GCF_014898055.3). Lineage (NCBI taxonomy): Eukaryota > Metazoa > Chordata > Mammalia > Eulipotyphla > Talpidae > Talpa > Talpa occidentalis. Next base: position 3,499 of record NW_023605316.1, on the reverse strand, counting down.
CTGAAGAACACAAAAACACTAGTTCAAAGGGCTATATGAACTCCTGTGTTCATCACAATGCTATTTACAATAGCTAAGGAAACAACCTATGTGCCCAAATACAGATGAGTGGATCAGGAAGACTTTAGCTTTTGGAGCAGTTTTAGGTTCACAGCAAAATTGAATAGGAAGATATAAGAGATTTACCATATACTTACTCCTTGTCCTCTGCCCCACCCCTGCATCTCTTTAATTATCAGTTTCACCAACCAGAGTAGTGCATTTGTTACAAAGATGACCCTATATACACACATCATTATCACAGAAGTCCATAGTTTATTTACACTGCTGTTCACTCTTGGTGTTGCATATTCAATGGGGAGACATATGTATACTTAAAGGTATCCATCAATATAGCATCATAGAGTATTTTTATCACTATCTTAGACCCTCTTTGTGCTTCATCTATTAATCCCTGGTCTCCCACCATTGCAACCACTATCTTTTTACCGCTTCCATGGTTTTTCTTTTTCTAGAATGTCATATAGTTGGACTCATACCATATGTACTCTTTTCAGAATGAAATAAGCTGCTATAAACATGCAGGCAGGTTTTTCAACTTTCAGCTCCTTTGCATAAATAGCAAGAGCATATATAACCTTTTTGAAAATTATGGGTCACCCATCAACATCATGATAATTAAAATGAAAGCATACAGTATACTGCCTAGCACATAAGAAAAGTTCAATAAATTAGCATACTTTCAATTCTGCAATATCTTCTAAAACTACCGAGTTACACATAGCCCTGTATACTCTGTAGTTAATGTTTATTCCATCTCTTCCTTTGCTATCAAGTGCCACTTCTTGGTGCTGTTAGAATACCTACTTTAGAAGTACTTTCTCCAACCTATTACTTCACATCTCTTGCGAACTCTTTGAGCTCCCACAACATCTTTTCTACGCTGATAAAATATGTGAAAACAGGTTGCCCAAAGTCCACTGTATTTTTTTTTAATAACCAAACACAATTGCATTTTGACTCAGTTATTCAAATTCTCTGTTCTAACTTTAGATGAAATGATGATTCAGCAGTCTAATGTTCATTTGGTATGTGATTCTACCTCCCTTTTCTGGATTTAATGTTCCAAAAAGATGGGCTTATTATGCAAGTACGAGTTCTAGCTCATCATTCTCCCAACCCTTCATTAAACAATGATTATCCCACTTGTTAAAAAGAAAACAATAAAGTAAAGTGCGACTTAGATGCCTTAAAATCTGCTTGTACACATTTTTAAATGGCAACATACAAATGTGGGATGGTTACCTTTAAAAACAAATAACTGTCTTTGTAAGACATTAAAGTTGTTAACTATGGAGTTTACTTTCAGAGGAAATTTGCAAGAGGGAAGTTTGACTTTAACTTACTAGGGTATAGGCGGCTACTTTAGCTACACATCTCTCAAAACAAGTCAAAACAAAAAAATGTAAAACTGCATCACCCCCAGTAAACACATTCAAATACTAACAAGATAACTATGTCTAGTGGCAAAACTATTTAACACAGCTTTAAAAATTTCATAGTCGTTATATCATTTCATCCTGTGAGGTAACCCTGTAAGACAGGGATCCATTCAAAAATAAAACAAAACTAAAATTTAAGAGTTTCAATTACTTGCTCAGACCCATGCATCTAATCATTAATGGCAGAACCGAAAACCAAGAAAACAATGACGTAGTGAAAGAAACTGTTTTGTGCACCAGCCCTTTCCAAATTTAAATCCTAACATTTACTATTTGTAAGACTGTAATGGAAACTAAATGACTGTTATGTTCATCACTGTATTTTCAGTGTCAAGAAGAACACACATCTATAGCAAGAGGCCAGTAAATATATGTTGAATGATTACCAAAAGAAAATCACTTAATTTCTTTAGATCTCTGTTTCCTCATAAAAGGAAACAGTAAATTCCTGACTGTTACCTACTGACAAAATGTGCACACAACACATCTGGTACGTATTTAGGTATTGTTAGACTGATTCCCAGTTTAGTGTTCACTTCTCAAGACCATCCTTTTCTCATTTCTGTGGTTCCAAGGTATTAGCAGAGAACAAAGAGTAGTACAAATGGCAGGCAAGATGCTTGGTAATCAGGATTTGGGAGGGTGAAGAACTAAACTATGTTGGCTTTAGTTTCCCTTATCTCAGTCAAGTACTCAGCTGTTTCATTCTGCCATAGCAATGACAAATGGATCCAGAAGAATCTCACTGATACTTGCTGACTGCTTATTTCAAAACAGAAAATTTTAGTGGGGCAGGATGCTCCTAATCTGTACTCATCAGATGCAAAAACAAAGGGAAGGGATGCCACCTAAAAGTAAATAAGACAGTAAGAATACTGAAGGGAGAAGATCCAGAATGTTAATACTGATTATTACAACATACCTGTTTCTTGTTACTCAGCATGTTCTTTTTTATAAATATAATCCTACTTGGTATAAAAACCTTTATAAAGTGGTCTTTGGGGCCACTGATAAGTACTACACCAACAGAGATAGAAACAAAAGGTAGCTGCTCATTGACAAGTAGAAGCAAAAATTAAAAACATCCTCAAAAGGATGACACTGTAAATAATACCATTAAGAACATGAAAAGACAACACAAAGATTGGGAGAAAATACCTGCAAATCTTAAGATCTGCCAAGGGACTTGTATTAAAAAATATGAAATATACGGCCTCCCCAGTGGCGTAGCGGTTGGGCGCTGGGTTGCGAAGCTGCCCGCGGCCTCTGTGGCAGCGGTTCGACCCCGGCTGCTCCCCGGCCACGGGAGGAGGGTCCCACATGGGGCGCTGACCTCTCCTGCCACCCGCTGCTCCCCTCAGCAGTGTGCTTCGGTCCTTCTGCCTGCTCTGCTCCCCGCTCTGGCTCTGGTGAATTCTCTCACCCCCGTGCTTCTGACTGTACCCAGTGCTTGTATAAATAAATAAATAAATAAATAAATCTTAGGAAAAGAAAAAATAAAATAAAAAAAAGAAATATATAAAACTTTTACAACTCAATACTAAAAAGATAACCCAATTTTCAAATGGGTAAGAATCAGAGTAGATATATCTCCAAAGATAAATGATCAGTAATCACATGAAATGATGACTCAATATAATCAGTCATTAGAGAAACACAAATGAAAACTGCAATGAGATACTTCACATAAATAAAAATGATAAATGTTGCTAAAGATGTGGAGAATCTGTAACTCGTACATTATTAGTAGAGAGTTTGTAAAAATATAAATGATGCAGCTGCTTTGGAAAAGAGTTTGGAGGTTCCTCAAAATGCTAAACATAGCAGTATCATGTGATTTAGCAACTCTACTTCTAGGTATGGAGAATTGAAAACCATGTTCACACACAGAAAATTTATACCAATGTTCATAGTAGCATTATTTATAGTAGCCTTAACTGATAAATGTGATAGGTCCACACATCAGAAGACAAATAAAATACTGATGCTGTAACATG
>NW_023605315.1:0-25398 GCF_014898055.3 Talpa occidentalis | reverse complement strand
TTATAGCAAACTGAGTCTTGTAATATCTCTTAACATAAATCTGTAATGTCCTGCCAAAATAAGACCAAATAAATACATTTATATAAAGACTGAGAAGAAAAACTACCAAGATTTTACTGGTTTTGCTAACTAGAGGGTGATTTTATATCCTTTGATATAGACAAAAATCATAACTTTCAATCAAGACTCCATAATTAATTGTGTCTTTCAATGAATATTTACACTTTTGAGAAGCATTCTGTTCACAATGATGTTGCCTGGTAAATACATGGTAGTATGTTCTGGAATTAGCCTATTTTTCTCTGTTGTGATAAATTACAAAGTTCTTACCTCCTCATTCTTGTCATGAGACATTATCCAACTGATTAATCCAAGTCCAACAAATTCTCAAATCCATGAATGAAACCTGTACTTTTGAAATTATTTAAGTTATAGGGACTATTGACTCTGGTATCATCATAGCACTACCTGACAGGGTTATCAATACAGAATCTTAGCCCCAGTTATATTATCTTTTAAACACAGAACCACATCATTAAGTTGAGTAAAAGACCGTCAGATCATCAGATAAGGTTCAGATTTGACCTTCCCATAAAAATGATGAGCTCAAGAATAGTTTTGCAATGCCTTCTAATTACTCCAACCTATACTTTACTTCAAAATGTTGCCCTTAAATATAACCAAGGAGGCTGCAGAGGACTTGTCTTTGTGCTAGCCTTCATCTTCAATACATGATCCTTTGTATGGGAATCACCTTTACAGTGATAGCAGGATCACAGTAGGTCAGAGCTCTGCATTTCCCTATATTGTTTTGGAATATATATTTTTTCCCTAAAAGTGTGCCAAAATTTTTAACTCATAATAAATAGGGAACTAGCAGTAGATGTAATCTTAGGTGGTCAGTTGGTAAGCCTTTTTTTTTTTTTTCAAGTAGTTTACATTTTTTTTGCAGTTCCATTATTTTATTTTATATAATTATTTCTTTATTTTCAGTTGAGACTCTCATCTTGTTAATATTCCCATTTTCTATCCTTTCCTATTTCTTTAACACAGTTGGTATATGTTGCTAATATTTGCAAAGTAATACATTAGGTTTTGCCAAAAGATGGTTTATTTCTGACAAGTGTAACCGAGATTAGTCCCATGCACTGAATGTGTTCCTAATGACCATAGACTCATTTTTGTCACTTCCATACCTTATTGCTTTTTATATTGAAAAATTCATGATATCCTGGGAAATTAATCATTTCTTACAGAATACTCCAAAATTTATTTTATATACTACCCCTTAAAAGGGGAACATGAACAAAAATTGCCAAGCATACTTTTGCTTTTATTTTTTTAAAGATTTATTTATTTGTTTGTTTGTTTGTTTGTTTATTATTTATACAAGAACCAGGGTACAGGCCAGATGCGTGGGAGGGTGAGAGGATTCACCAGAGACAGAGCGGGGAACAGAACAGGCAGACTAACAAAATACACTGCTGAAGGGAGCAGCAGGCACTACAGGATAGGTCTGCGGCGCCGTGTGGGACCCTCGCTGGCCAGCTGGGATAGAACTGGCACCTCAGAGGCTGTGGACAGCTTCACAGCATGGCGCTCAACCACCTGCGCCACCAGGGGAGGCCCTACCTTCTCTTTTAATACTAAGGATTCAAATACAGGTTGATTGTTTTCATATTATTTTGCCATAATTAAAAAAATATGTTTTTCTTATTTAGGGCAAAGAATATTATTACTCCTTAGGAAGACACTATACATTCATGCAGGCAGTTAAACTATCACCAGTCTTTTATTTGGCTTCAGTAAGGGAATTAAAGGCTTCTGGGAAAGCTAATTAGATCCAATTATTACCCACCTGACCTAATTAGACATTAGGTGTCATCTAAGTCACCTGAATTAGCTGAATAGAGATTTAGTTACTATACACATGAGTTCTATGGAAATTTTTTTCCTAATGAAACTCATTTGGAAAAGAGGAACGCACAGATTAAGACAAAATAATCAAAGTGAAAGGAATGATCTAATTCAAAACTCCTAAAGGAATATGATTAAATAGCATAACTGGTGTTTATTAATTATTCTACTCATTTGCTTTTTTTTTTTTTTTTTTTCCAAAAAGATCTCTTACCATAGTCAAAATTGTTATTTTTAAAAGTCTAGGCCTCGGGGCCTCCCTAAAGGCACAAGGGGTTAAGACACAACCTATGAAGCTCACCGCAGTCATTACAGCATGAGTTCGATTCCTGGTCAAGGAGGTGACCCACATGGCACAGCAGACCTCTCCTGATTCACCCACTGCTCCCCTCAGCAGTGTATTTCAGTCGATCTGCCTGTTCTGTTCCCCACTCTGTCTATGGTGAATCCTCTCACCCCAAAAACTCTGGCCTGTACCCCGGTTCTTGTAGGTATAAATAAATAAATATTTTTTAAAATAAAAATAAATAAAAGTCTAGGCCTTATTTTCTTCACTAATATCTTGATGAACTGTTCAATAAATCCTTTCCTCTATGCCCAATAGGTCATTTATTTAAAGTGGTATAACTAGATATAAGACACTCTTCTGGATTTTGTGGTTTCAAATTGCTTAACAAAATCCACACTAATTCACATAGGTGATTTCTGGAGTGTGTAACAATAAGGTATTTTAAACCCTGCTAAATAAAGGGCTGGATGCTCTGGGTAGAATAATCAATTGGGTATTAATTGCACCCTGGTAATCTGAGTATGTGAAAACCCCCACAATGCAAGAGCTCATGATAGCTTTTTAAGGGACAGTTGAAGAGGACCCACATATGTCTGTTCTTATTTATTGAATTATACATATTCATTGGTAGAAAAACAGATATACTGAATCAAATGTGCTTGATCATATAGTGCTGATGAATTATAAGAGTAAAATGAATTAAAATGTGGAAAAAATGTTGCTCTCAAAGTAGTCATTATCATAAATATGCTAAAAAAAAGGAGCCTCCCTGGTGATGCAGCAGTTGAGTGCTGGGTTGCAAAGCTGCCGCAGCCTCTGAAGTGCTGGTTCGATCCCCCATCGGGCGAGGGTCCCACATGGCGCGCAGACCTCTCCTGCCGCCTACCCTCCCATGTTTCTAACTGTACCTCAGTGCTTGTATAAATAAATAAATAAATCTTTTAAAAAAGAGAAACTATCTAAAAAAATATGCTAAAAAGGGACTAAAAGAGAGACAAATATACCCTCAGATCAATGAAGGAGTTAGCAGAATACATCACTATGAAAGGAAAAAGAATCTTCCTTCCACACTTCTCTTTATTTTTGAGAGTTAACTAACTACACACCCTGTAGCAAATGAGCAAGTTCTAAACTGCTCACACAAAGCTGCTTATTCAATGGCTAAAGCTGCAGTGGTAGCTCAGACAGGGGCAGGCAGTGGAAGGTACAACTACCTATCCCTTGTAGTATTTGTGACATCCCATAACAGACACACTTAAATGGACAGTACCTTTGTGACCCTTGTGATATATTTAAAACATTATTGTTCATATCCAACTTAAAAGGGTTAAAATTCTTCAGAGTAAGTTTCAAGGGAAAATAAGTCAGGTGGCAAGAGGGCATTAGATAACATGTCTGTAAGGCAGCAACACTAATGGGGTGCATAGAAAGTACACAGAGAAGAGTATGAGGAACGATCACTGTTCTTTACTCAGTGACAGCTATTCCTGATCAGTCCTTAGGATCTTAGAAGAAATCACTGGACACATTTACTTTTATGAAAGAGATCATGATTACATGTACTTATTTGTTTATTCAACTTATTTGGACAGACCTCATAAGACTACATGTAGCAAAATTATATCTGATAAAAATTTTCCTAATGTTATGAAACAAAGTTTGCACTTATGTAAACAGGACCTGCTATCTTCCTAAAATGCTACCAGTCATTTAATAGGAAATAAATACATATTCATAGCAAAAATCCCATAAGCCCTGATTTAAAGATGAAGACACTGTGGCACAGAGAAAAACACATTTTAGAAGGACTTGAGGGCTACTCTAAGTGATAAAAGTCAGTGTGTCTTTACAGGTTTATACTATAACTTTGTGATTCTTTCTCACTTAAAAGAAAAAGAAAAAAAGAATTAGGGATCCAGAATATGAAAAACCAAAAAAAATTATCTGCTAGTAAATAAATAAAAACATTTCAAAAAATTCAGATATGTCTATCTTACAAAATAACCAGTTGAGATTTATATGAAACATAAGAAAGCCTCTTAATATACTTAATGCATTTATTTCCTTCATGGAACAGCAGATTTCTTTCTGTCTTCATATTAGATAAGTGGAAATTTTCAGCAACCTAATTTTGGCTGTGAGTCACTCTTAGAAAACTGACCATCAGTTTTCTTGATCTGATCAACTCAGCAAGCCAGCACAGATGGGCTTCTATCACTTTCTGTCACTGAGTGCATTATTGATGTCAGCACCCAGATCCAATTACATGTCTGCTTCTTGACCCAACAACACAGGGACTTCCTGGTCTCCAGTGTCTCCTTTTTGAAGTGTATACTATATCACTTTCCCTTCTGGTATTGGAGGTGTTCTCCTGGCTAATTTAACAAAGAGAAGAGAAAGCTAATATGAGTCTATCCAATGATGGCAAGTGTCTCAGTGTTATTAATATTATTATTTTAATGATTGTAATCCTATCTCTTAATAAGACATAGTCATTCTCCCTTGGTGACTGAGATTCTAATGTCTTGAGATAATGTTTCTCACTGAGAATGAAAGTATATAGATCTTCATTTTACAGACAAGACTCATACAACAAGCTTTTATAGTCCTTCTCCACCTGATCCCAATACATTATCCTACCACCAAGATAGGATTAAGTTTCTTCTGATATAATTACAATTTTTCAAAACCAATTTTGTCCTTTATTTCTGCAAAGTAAGTGCCACTATTAACAGGAAATCCTCAGGACTAGAAAGGCCTGTGGTTCGTTTTTAGTTCATTTAGACTAGCTAAAGCATTATTTCTATTCTCCTAATAATAGAATAAAATAACTCCACAAACATTTGCCTAATGAATCCCAGAAGTTATGATGGTTTGACACTCATGGTTGATAGTCCTTAGACTTTTCAAATTCTTCATTCCAAAAATATAACACAATCATGATGGTAGCAGTAGCAACTTGGGATGTGATCGTTCTCTAATTTCCTTAATTGATATCTATTTAGCTACCTACCCACCTACCTTACCTGCCATCTATCTTCTCTTTTATATTGATGACAATCAAAGAGAAAAATAATATATGAATGCTACATAGATACCTGGAGGTCTGAGTATGTTTCAATACTTTGTTACTTAGTACACACAGAGTAATTGGAGCTAGGAGACTGTTTAGTTGCTGAAGAATCACCAAAATTTGCTCAAAGAACTAGTGTGTATATATAAGCCTTTTATTCACTGGGGTGGGAGAACTATGTTCTATAGAATAATATCAGCAAATAAAAACAAGGCAGAAGTCAGAGCATTTTTTGTGGAGTTAGTGCTATGTCACTGAAAAGATTAATTTAGATAAATATTTTTCCAGATAGAAAATCAACTGAGCTCCCAAATTATTTGATTTATAATTTGTATAACTCAAAATATTTTAATGATTTGATTTACAAGCAATTTAGGAAAGTATTTTAAATAGAAATAAGAGCAAAGCATAATTTCAGTAGATGAGACGGTTATCTATAAAAGCATGGCAAGTGGAATAAACTAGTAGGTCCAAAATATTAGCATGAATGTAACAGAAAGAACATTCAAAGAAGAGCCAAGAAAGAGTATTATCAGGCAATTTAAAGCCCATTTTCAGACTTTGAACTTTATTTGACAGACAGTGGGAAATTAGATAACAAAGATGAACAAAATTATTTTACTGCCATTGAAATAAGAGATTCAAGACTTGCTAAGATCCAATGCAATAATAATTTAATATGTAGATTATACTTAAACAGTTATGGTAAAAAATTAATTAAACATTGCATATGAGATAACTTTTTTGGCTAAGATAGTAAAAAGAAGTAAAAGCAAAATAGTGAGTGCTGCTTATGGAGAGCTCACTTTGCTAAGGTACTCTAGTCATATGCATATAAATAAAATCAAAGGCCAAATTTAAAAAGAAAGAATGTGGAAATTATGATTAATTCAAATGATATGAATTATTTTAATAGTACCGTATTCTGAAATAATAAAACCTACATTCAGGAGATCTGACTTCAGTAGGGAAAGAGGAAGAAAGGGATAATAGAAAATGAGAGCACTTCTAAAAGGATTTTAATTACATATGCAATTACTACACTTCCTTTAAAAATGAATTAAATATAGACCCTAAACACTAGGTACTGTTGAAATGCATATTGGAGAAAAGCAGGGGTCTCCCAGGGCAAAGGAGGAAGATGGTGATGGAATCATATGATTTTCAGGAAGAAACTGAGGAGCCAGAAAAGCCAATAGATTGCTAGAAGAGAAGAATTGCTAGTTGCTGCTTGTATCTTCACCACAGAATGCACTGTTCTCTCACAGAAACATACTGCACAGCAAGCTGCGGATCTACACTTGGATGGATGTAATCTTGAAAGAACTCTCATTTAGTGAAAGAATTCTACCCATAAGTTAGAAAGAAGGGCACATACTTCAGTTTTGCAGTTTTTTTATTGATATTAAAATTCATATCAGATGGCCTCCCTGGTGGCACAGCGGGTTGAGCCCAGTGCTGTGAAATTGTCTGCAGCCCCTGCAGCGTGGGTTCGATTGCAGGCCAGCCAGGGAGATTCCCACATTGCGCGGCAGACCCTCCTGTCTTGCCCGCTGCTCCCCTCAGCAGTACTTTCAGTCTGTCTGCCTGTTCTGCCCCCCACTTTTCTCTGGTGAATCCTCTCACCCTCCCGCGCCTCCAGCCTGTACCCCAGCTCTTGTATAAATAAACATAAAATAAATAAAATTTGTATCAATTAAAGGAGAATGGAGTACCACATCTAGGAGGAAGGGATGTGATCTGAATACCTGTAGTGATAGATGGTCCTCGTAGGAGATAATTTGGACAGAACAATCGTCCCTCCAAAAAGGAGCCACCTCCTTCAGGATGTATGACATATTAGATTTCATTTATGATTTCTTGAATTACATTTTATTCAGTTGTGTAAAATAAATTTACCTTTCCCCCCTTTCCTCATTATTACCATTCAGCCTTTAAACTCTAACAAATTTTAATGCAGCTATTTAGAATTAGATTGGGCTGTGGCAAGGTATGGTTATTAATAGAAAGTCTATGCCTCAAGTACTATTAAATAAGAAATATGCTCTCAGCATTCTGTGAAAAACTGTATTGTTAGGTATGTAAACAATCCATCTGAGGATGAAGGTTAAAAACAGCCATACGTGGGCCTCCCCTGGTAGCGCAGTGGTTGAGAGTTGGGTTGCGAGGCTGCCCACAGCCTCTGCAGCGCCAGTTCGATCCCGGCCACCAGTGAGGGTCCCACAAAAACAAAACAAAACAAAACAAAAAAACAGCCATACATATGGTATGTGTATACAATCCATCTGACTATGAAAGTCAGAAACAGCCATGCATTAAATAGAGCAGGAGTTTGTGTCCTAGACTGTCATGTGCAGCTAGAATTAGGTATCATGGCAAGAGAGGAATTTACTATAATTTGATCTTAGCAAATTGAACAAAATATCTATATTTGAAGTGATTGTTCTGTCCAGATCAAAGTACAATGACATAAAAGGTTAGAGGAAAGAACATGTGCAACAGCACAGGATTTTCTGTTTGTTTGTTTTTTTTAAGATTTATTTATTTTATGCATACAATAACTGGGGTACAGGCCAGAGGTGCGGGGGGTGAGAGGATTTACCAGAGACAGAGTGGGGAATAGAACAGGCTGATCAACTGAAATACACTGCTAAGGGGAGCAGCAGGCGAGACAGGAAAGGTCCGCTGCACCATGTGGGTTAGCTCCCTGGCTGGGGATCGAACTCGTGCTGCAGTGGCTGCGGGTAGCTTCATAGTGCTGCTTCTTAACCCCTTGCGCCACCAGGGAGGATTTTCTGTTTTAAAAATGGAAAGGTTAGGACATTTTTGAAACAAACTAGTTTCCAGAAGACAAGGGGTAGAACTTAAGGATAGTTTGGGAAGATTACCCTTGGAGAAAATCTGGAATGGAGGTCGGGATGAAAGAACATTAAGATCCAGGGAGAGGAATCAGGGTGAGGTCACGTTGAGTTAGTGGGGTATATACACATATCCTGAGAGCTGGGGAAGCCTTTACCTGAATGTCTCACTGAAAGTCAGTATGTATAATGACCACGTCCGGGGGCTCAATGTTTAAATCAGTAGCTCGCAACATTGAATAAGTTAAGTTACTGGAATTTTTTTTTTTTGATACTTACAAATTTGTAGAGAAACAATCCATAGGAATTATGAGCAGTGATATTTGGAATGGGCTTAGAATATTCTCTGACATGTAACAATCAATAAATATTAACTGTTAGCCATAAAATACTTAGTCCAAAACTGGAACATTATCTTCCATGACACCATTACATTATCACTTTGAACTTTATAAACATGGCAGTATGTGGTAAATTTAGTTACTTTTTGTCTGTTATAATAGAGAATTGAAAATGGTTATCCCAGAATACAAATATACAATATATATATATATATATATATATATATATATATATATATAAATGTGGTGATTTTCAAAATAAGATAGCTGTTTCATCTTGTACACACAAAAACAACCTTAAAAGTCACTGTTCTGTGGAATTGGTCTTACTGTTGGCAAAGTTAGTCAACAGCTGGTAGAGACAAGTCTGAAATCAAGATGTGTAGGGTGGTAATTTTCTGTAGTTTATCCAAAACCCTTAGATTAATTAATTCAAACTAAATATAGCTGAGTTCGGAACAAAATAAAATTAATTAAATTTCTTCTTTCAAAAAGAGAAGCCATGATTAACTTCTTCTTTGTGGGAAAGAAACTGATTTACTCTGCAAATCATGAAGGCAGAACTAAATGAAGGACCACTGTAAGTCAATTTTTCATATGGTCTGAAGCACAATTAGGGTTCTTTAATACCAGGTTATTCTCCTGCTAGTTTAAAATAATGTGGTTTATTTGAATTTTCTCCTTTTAAGACTTCAATCTGCCACAAAAGTACCATTAAAGTACAGTCAAAGAATAGCTAGTGGTTTATTATTGAATATAATACTGAAATCAAAAGACTTGTACTAGTGCTTATTTACCTCTGGCTTTGCTAAGTCACCAAGCAGTTTCCTCAAATATAAAATAGAAATAAATGGTCGCCATGATTGCACCAAAAATAAATAAATAAAACATATACTGGGAATATGACTTTTCACATTTATATATTATTGCACATATGTTTAAATTATATTTTTAAAGATTTATTTATTTATGCTTACAAGAACTGGGGTGTGGGCCTCCCCTGGTGGCACAGTGGTTGAGTGCTGGGCTGTGAAGCTGCCCGCAACTTCTGCAGCGCCAGTTAGATCCACGGCTGCTGGTGAGGGTCCCACATGGCACGACAGACCTCTCCTGTCACGCCCGCTGCTCCCCTCAGTAGTGTACTTCGTCAGTCTGCCTGTTCTGTTCCCCGCTCTGGCTCTGGTGAATTCTCTCACCCTGGCGTGCTTCTGACTGTACTCAGTGCTTGTATAAATAAAATAAATATTTTAAAAAAAGAATTGGGGTGTAAGCCAAAGGTGTGGGGGGAGAGGGGATTCACCAGAGAGAGTGGGGAGCAGAATAGGCAGATGTGCTGAAATACACTGCTGAGGGGAGCAGCAGGGGAGACAGGAGAGGTCTGCTGTGCCATGTGGGTCAGCTCCCTGACTGGCCAAGATTGAACCCATGCTGCAGTGGCTGGCAATAGCTTGATAGCACTGTCTTTAACCCCTGAGCCAACCGGGAGGCCCTAAATTAATTTATTTTTAGAAAAAATAAGATATAATTTTAATTCTTCTCTGCCAATTAAAAACTTAGTGATTTTGGACCTATTCTTTCTTCTTCCTATTCCCATACGCCAATAAACTCTGATATAATTAATTGTATAAATGGGGCCTCCTAGATACGTGTCAACACAGTAGTTAAAATCCAAGTGAGAGAAAATTCACTTTTTTTTGGGTTATTTATGAAGTATGAAATAAAAAAAAGCACTATGAATATTTTTCAATATTATGAAATATTCATGAATTTTTGTGGAAGATACAAAGAGGAAGAAAATAAACTTAATAAGCTACAGATATAACACAGTAGCTAGTTGTTCTACTTTGAGTAAGTTCTCCCCAAAAAACCTCTATACCTATACATTATAAAAAATAATATCTCTATAATGTCTCTAAAATGGCATGATATATACACACAGCTTACTACAGTGAACACACATTTAAGGTGGGGCCTCCCTGGTGGTGCAAAGGGTTGGGTACCACACTATGAAGCAGTCTGCTGCCTCTGCAGCATGAGTTCAATCCCAGGCCGGCCAGGGAGTAGCTCACATGGCTCAGCAGACCTCTCCTGATTCGCCCGCTGCTCCCTCAACAGTGTACTTCTGTCCTTCTGCCTGTTCTGCTCCCTGCTCCATCCCTGGTGGATTCTCTCACCCTCCTGAGCCTCTGGCCTGTACCACAGTGCTTGTATAAATAAATAAATCTTTTTTTCTAAAAGAGGAATGTATTTTATTCATTCATTCATTCATTCGTTTGTTTGTTTGTTTATACATGCACTGGGTACAGTCAGAAGCGCGGGAGGTGAGAGAATTCACCAGAGCCAGAACAGGAAGCAGAGCAGGCAGAAGGACCAAAGTACACTGCCGAGGGGAGCAGCGGGCAGCAGGAGAGGTCTGCGTGCCATGTGGGACCCTCCTCCGGTGGCCGGGGAGCAGCCGGAGATCGAACTGGCGCCGCAGAGGCCGCAGGCAGCTTCGCAACCCAGCGCTCAACCACTGCGCCACTGGGAGGCCCAATAAATAAATCTTTACAAAAAAAATGAAAAGAAAATATTGTGGAATAAATAATCACAAAGCCAAGCTACTTTACCTTTTTCAGAGATAAGTGGTTAATTGAAGTCTTGCGGTACCTCTTCTACACATAAAATCTGTCCAGAATAATGGCCTCTACACATGGGGAACAGTGGGTCATGAGATGTCTCAAAATCCTTACATACTCTTTTATTTTTTTGTGTCTTTGCAGCAAATGGTATAAAAAAATGTGTGGTCATGATGCTCTATAAAGTAAGACAGCAGTCTTACATATTTTTACTTCTGATTTTCTTTTCCCCTTCCCTTTAAGTCAATAAGCCATGTGTTGTTTTTGACAGACCCTTGGCAGCTTTTATCTTGATTTTGATTTTGCTCTTTTTCTCCCAGACTTGTCTGCCTATTGCTACAGCCCATCAATGACTGCATTAAAGGTCTTCTTCATTTTGGTTAGGTTCAAGGATATTTTTATTTATTTATTTATTTATGCATACAAGAACTGGGGTATAGGCCAGAGGAGTGGGGGGTGAGAGGATCCATCAGACCCAGAGTGGGAGGCAGAACATGCAAATCTACTGAAATACACTGTTGAGGGGAGCAGCGGGTGAGACAGGAGAGGTCTGCTGCGCCAATGGGTCACCTCCCTGGCCAGGGATCGAACTCATGTTGCAGTGGCTGCGGATAGCTTCATAGTGCTACATCTTAACCCTTGTGCCACCAGGGAGGCCCCTCAAGTATATTTTCTAACTAAGCTGAGTGATTGAATATTGAGTGTTATAAGGACAGAAAAACTGTCATTTCTCATAAATGGAAACAGGTTAAGTAGAGAAGGATTCTGGGTGGACATCAGGAATTAACAAACAAATTGCTAATTTTGAAGCCTGCTAGCTATCCAAGCAGTTAAGTTCACTGGTTATGTGTTACATGTCAGTACTTTCATAAAGTTGTCTAAAGATTCTCAAGTAAATGAAAGCACTTAAAATGTTTAGTGTAGATAAGAGCAAAATAGGTCAGAGGGCTGAACACTGAATCACTGAAATACTTAAGAGATTTAGAAAAAAAGAGGAATCAGCAATGAGACTAAAAGTGATGGACGATGAGGAAAAGAACCAATATAGTGGTATCTTAGAACACGAATGAAGACTTTCAAGAGAAATGATCAATCAACTGTGTGAAATATTGCTAATTGCCAAATATATGACAACTGAAAATTGTCCATTTACTTAAATAAGGATGCTATTGGTGGGTGACTAAGGGTGTTTATGGCACAATTCATGATGAAAGCTACATTGGAGCAGCTTTTTTTTTTTAAGATTCATTTATTTACGCATACAAGAACTGGGGTACAGGCCAGAGGTGCGGGGTGATGAGAGGATTCACCAGAGACAGAATGGGGAGCAGAACAGGCAGATCTACTGAAATACACTGCTGAGGGGAGCAGCAGGTGAGGCAGGAGAAATCTGCTGCACTATGTGTGTCTCCTCCCTGGCCAGGGATCAAAGCCCTTCAGTGGCTGTGGATAGCTTGACAGGCTGTGTCTTAACCCATGGCACCACACCAGGGAGGCTCCTACATTGGAACAGTTTTAAAGGAAAGTAGTAGGAGAGGAAGGAAAGATAACTATTTTGGAGTTATATTGCAAAGAAAAAAAAGTGAAGAAATAGCTTATAAGTGAAGGTAGTTACTGCATGAAAGCAGAATATAAAGGACAGGAAACAAGTTGGGAGGAACCAGCAGAACTTCTTTTCCAGTTGCTTCTATTTTCTCAATAAAACAGGTAGCAAGATCAATAGGTGGGACTGAAAAGGAGAGAAATATTTTGGGTGTGTGAGGTAATTCAAATTACTGACAAGCTCTGACTACTGCTCCACAGTGTTTATATTGGAATGCACAAATAATAGTATTGGGCATCATCTAAAATGTCTTCATGGATTTTTTTTGCAAGATTTAAATGATGTAGACAGTTTTTTCAAGTTATTGAAATATTTATAACCTGCTATTCTAATTTTTTGAATTGGAATACCTTGGTTCAAGACTTCATCTTTCCTAGTAACAATGGAATATTTTTTATTTTTTAAAAAATATTTATTTATACAAGCACTGGGTACAGTCAGAAGCATGGGAGGGTGAGAAGATTCACCAGAACCAGAGCGGGGAACAAAACAGGCAGAATAATGAAATGCACTGCTGGGGGGAGCAGCGGGCAGCAGGAGAGGTCTGCGTGCCATGTGGGACCCTCGCCGGTGGCCAGGGATCGAACCTGCACTACAGAGGCTGCGGGCAGCTTCACAACCCAGCGCTCAACTGCTGCACCACTGGGGAGGCCCAACAATGGAATATTTTTAGAGGATGACTAAAGACATAGGTTTCGGGGCATGAGAAATCGAATATGGGCTTTATTTTTATTTGAAATTTTCATATGGAATAAGGGGGTTTCTTACTGCAACACAGAAAGAGTAAAAACAAACTTAGAATGGTTCTTGTGCCTCTTAAAAAAAAAAAGATAGCCTCCTCCCTTGCTTCGTCCCAGTATAATGATGCAATGTGATAAGTTATAATTATATAATTACAAGAAATAACATTTCAATTATCCCTACAAAAAATTAAAGTGAGCAGATTCAAACAAATAAATACTTAAAAATCCTTTTGATCTTTTGTCACTAAAAATGATTCATTCTTTGGTTTTTAGTTTGTTTTGTGTGTGGTCACCACACACTTGTTTGTTTTGTGTGTGATCACCAAGGTCAAAGCAAAATAAATAAAACAATTAAAATAAATAAAATAAATAAATAAAACCTGGGGCCTCCCCAGTGGCATAGCAGGTTGAGGGCAGTGCTGGGAAGCTGTCTGCAGCCTCTGCAGTGTGGGTTCGATTCCCGGTTGGTCAGGGAGATATCCACATGGTGCGGCAGACCTCTCCTGTCTCGCCTGCTGCTCCCCTCAGCAGTGTATTTTGGTCCATCTGCCTGTTCTGTTCCCCACTCATCTCTAGTGAATCCTCTCACCCCTGCATCTCTGGCCTGTACAACACTTGTTGTATAAATACAAACAAATCTTTAAAAAAAAAAAGAAAAAAAAAACTAAATCTCACTAATATCACTGATAGACACACCCACTTCACGTCCTATCTTACTGGAAGTGGGGAGCAGTGGTTAGTAAGGACCTTGTGTATGATTCATAAACTAGGAAAAATTTAAGATAACTACTGTTCTCTATACATGACTTCTACACATTAGATAAAGAGGCAGTAGTAATACTTTGATGAGAAGTATCATATTTTTAAGACCACTGGAGAAGATGACAAAAATCCAAATGTATGAATCTCCAGCAAATCTGTTCTATGTCAGAATAAAAATAGGTTTATTAACCTGTTACTATTAGGAGTATAGTCAGACCATAATTAATAAGACATTGAAGGAAGATAAGATTATAATTACAAAGGAATAACACATGGTTGAAAATAACTGAAGGAAAAGGGAAAAATCAACAGCTCATAATTCAGTATTTTTTGGCATTTTACAAGGTCAGTTTTTTAGAAAGAAAAAGACGAGAGAGAAAGGAGAAGAAAGCACCTGTGTAGACACAAGTGGACAATTGCTGTATTTGAAGCAGACAGGTTTTTTTTAAAGAGATGTCTGCATATAGGTGGAATAAGAGCTGCCTTAATTCAACTTTGTATATCAATTCTCCTTTCTTTAAGTATGTGATTACAATGGATTGGACTTTTGCCTCTCATTTTATTTCCTATAGAACTAATTTAAACTACAAAAAGGTAGCAGCCCAAGAAACAGAAGCCACAGCTTTAACCTTGAGCCTATGCATATTTACAAAAACACACAAACATATATAAATGATACTATATGTATATAATTTTATTTCCATTTATTTTTAATCTTCAAGATAAATATACCTTCTTATCAAAGCAATGCATTAATATGAAAAGAGAACTGACATTTCAATAAATTACAAAAATGATTTAAATAAAAAATGAAAAATTATACTAGAATGGGTAGACAAAGGAGTTAAACAGATGTAAGAGACATTTGTAAAATTTTAAATTATGAGATTTCAAAGAAGAAAATTATATTTTAACTCCAGTACTATAGGATATGGCTCCTCAATAAAGATCCTATGTATTTTGAAAAAAAAAAAAAAAAAAAACTAGCCATTTTTCTAGAGAGAAAACTTTTTCAAAGTGAAATAAAAATAGTCTTGAGATTAAGCTAAAAAATTTAAAAATCAAGTATAATTGTAAGTAATAATTAGGTTGAATAGGCCACAAAAGGTGTGAGTTTTCAAATTTACATGAACAATACTCAGATTCAATTTAAAATAATTTGGCTTTTTGTCCAACTGGTATTTGAGAACACAAAGAACTCATTAGTTCTAGCATAATTTTTAAGTTAAAAAATAAATTGCTATAAGTGGATTATAAAACTTTAAAAGCCATTTTTTCTGGTAGCATATCTTTGAACAATGTACTATTTGACTAAGTTTTTAGAACGTACATTATTCCAATAATAGGTATCACAACTACAACTATCCATTTGAACACACACACATACACACACACACATGCACTCACCTAAGGAGAATGTTTTACTTAAGAATATAATTTAAATACCTGAGCATTTGTAACCATAAATGCCTATTTTTCTGCTGAGGAAATCTTAGCCAATTATCTTCACAAAAACAAACTTCTTTAGGTAACTAGCTTACCAGCCATTTCTGTTTAATATACGGTCTAGTTACACTGTGCTACTCCTTTCCTTTTTGTTATCTGTTGATATATGTGAAAATTTGGTATGGGTTACTGTCTGATTTATCTTGTTTCATAAGAAAACTTTCCACAATTCAAAGTGATTCCTTCTCAAAATAGGGGTAGAAGAGCTAAATAGACACTGCTCCAAAGAAGACACATCGATGGCCAACAAGCACATGAAAATATGTTCATCATCACTTATCCTCAGTGAAATGCATATCAAAACCACAATGAGATATATCTTCACACCAGTGAGAATGGGCCATATCAAAATGTTTGGAAACAAGTATTGGTGAGGAAGTGAAAAAAGCGTGTCCCACATACACTGTTGATGGGAGTATAGACTGGCCCACCCACTATGGAAAAGTATGGAAGTTTCTCAAAATTAAAAAAAAAAAAAACATAGATCTATCATAAAAGCCAGAAATCCCACACCCAACTATCTGTCCAAAGATGACAAAAACACTACTTCTAAGTGATACAGGCAATCCTATGCTCATTACAGAAATATTTGAATTGCCAAATTATGAAAATTAGTTAAGTGTCCATGACAGATGAGTGGATTAAGTAGATATGGCATGTATAAATGGAATTTATATGTGCATTATTCATTTACCAAAAAAAAATGACTTCTTGCCATTTATGAAAACATGGATGGAAGCTGGGTGGGGGGTTATGCAAAGCAAAACAAATGTGAAAGAGACAGCAAACTGATTTTACCCATCTGTGGAAAATAATAAAACAAAGGGATAAATCCAAATCAAAGCCAAGCCTAGAAATATGACTGTAAATTGAAGCAACAGAGGGAGGTATACTGGGTAGGAAGTAAAGGGAGAAGAGAATCCAATGGAGTTTGGTGGAGGATTATGGGTGCTTCTGGTGATAATGGTACCATATCTGATGGGATGTGAACCTCTTAATCACCTGCAGTGTTGTAAGTCAACATTATCTCAATTTTTGAAAATTACGTATTTTTTCCTTTTATTATTACCACTTTTTTATGCCCCAATTAATAATTTTCACCTATCATGTATGCATGATGTTTGATGTTACTACTGAGATACTATGTAAAACATTCGCTCTAAGTGAGTATTGGAGTCTGTAAATATTTAGGCATGTGTTTCAATAGAACTCACATTGTACTGAATGGAAATGAGATGTCTTCATGTTATACTATGCATTATCTACGAAAAACCTATTCCATGTAGTATATTGTCACTTTTGATATTTTGAACTCACTTAAATGTTTTATTCAGGATGTCTGCATTGATCCATAAATAAATTATTATTTCAATTTTTTGTATTGTTCTCAGATTTTGATAATATTAACTTCATATACTCTATTTTTTTTAAGATTTATTTATTTATTTATACAAGCACTGGGTATTGTCAGAAGCACGGGAGGGTAAGAGGATTCACCAGAGCCAGAGCAGGGAACAGAACAGGCAGACTGACAAAACACACTGCTGAGGGGAGCAGCAGGTGTGGCAGGAGAGGTCTGTCGTGCCATGTTTGGACCCTTGCTGGTGGCTAGGGATTGAACAGGCACTGCAGAGGCTGCGGGCAGCTTCGCAGCCCAGCACTCAACCGCCACGCCACCAGGGGAGGCCCAATTTCATATACAATTTCAGCAGTTTTCATGATGTCTTTATTTCCAAGATTTGCAGAATAGAGTTATATTAAAATGTTTGCAATATAATTTGATCACAAAAATCCCTAGACTTGGTGCTTTTTGTATGCAATTTAAGTAATTGTCATTTTAATTATATTAACTTTTTTCTATTTATGATTTATATTTCATCTTGGATTCCTATCAGAATATTATATTTTTTAATTTATCAGAATTTTTAGGTTCTTAATTGTATTAACATACTTTTATAATTCAATACTAAATGATTTTTTCCTATCTTTTGTTCATTGTATTACTTTCCTTAATTTTTTTTTCTGATTAGTCTTCATGGACTTCAACTTACTGAACTTTTTAGGAAATAGTTGTATCAACTATTTTTCTTTCTTCACAGCTCCATGGATTCCTTGCTTTATGTTATTCCATTTAATTTTGGCACTTTGAATTTCATTTTAATTTTCTTTGTCTGGATCTTTTTCAATTTAATTCAAATAATTTATAGATAATTATAAAAATATTACTTAATTTGTTTGATTAAAATGGGAAATAAATATGATTTCAATTTTGCAATTACTTTTTCTGTATCCACTGAGATAATCTTATGACTTTCCACCAAGGCTCTGTTAATATGTTGAATTACACTGGTTAATTTTAAAAGGTTAACCAACATGTTTTATTTTTCTGTCAAAATGTTGATAATTTAGGGACTTGGGTGATACGTTTATAGCAATAAGGTGAAGTATTTTTTTCCCTTGCACATAACTAAAACCAACCCAGTAGATAATATTGCCTTTTTAAAATATTATTCATCCTCTTTCACAGTAAACCTATTTTGTCCTTACTGGGCTAACAAATAAATGAAGCATTTTGGCAGAAATTTAAATTATTCTCCTATTGCAATTTGACAGCAGACATAGATAAGCACAAGTATCACTTATGGTACTATACCCAGGGTGCCCTGCAACACCTTGGGTGGCAAATTAAGTTGAAAAGATTTATTATTCATAGGACATTAATTTATTACAACACATTTATTCTGGATTAGTAATTTTGTATTTAAATCTGTAGACATTTGGCCAACATTTCAACTCTATTATTTCTTATTGGTTTAAAAAATTAATATTTAACTTGTTTCTCAAGAAGTTATGAATTTTATCACTTCACACATGCATAGAAATCTGAACAATGATTTCTCTTCTAAGGCAATATTGTGGAAATTTTTAATCAACACAATCAAGATTTAGCCTCTTGGATTAATTATTTCAATAGATCAGTCAATCTATTGCTTCAGGCAGACGGATACTCATTTTTCTGTTTTTCCCTTTATTGAGGTAGAAAAAAAACTTAAATTTGATTCATATAAACCTATTAGTGGTGTTAAATCCAATGTAATACACATTAAATGTCTTAAATGTGATGACTATAGCAACATATTGATCATTTTTAATTTTTAATGACATAAACATTTTAAAGTTATGTTCAGACTTACAAAAATCAAAGCTGAAAAAATCATTTTAATTTAACTTTGAATACATGTCTTATAGAGTATAATATTGAGAAATTATATCATTACCAACCTTCAAATTGAGTGATTTTTTTCAGATATTTGTCATAAGAATTTAATATTACTCAAAATAATCAATTCGCTTGACTAAATAAACTTTATATAATTACAAACTATATTCTTGACAGGTCCATTGTAAAGGGACACAGTTAAGAACATCCTTTTTTCCTCAACAAAATAAATAATTATGCTTTCTTTGTAGGTGATTTTGCAGTTGTATTGGGGCATTCAAGATAACATATGGCTCATAGAACACTGCCAGCCAAAATATATTTATAGAACAGTAAACTAATTAGTTCCTTAAAGAGCCCCATGACTTTTGACACCACTGTTCTATTCCATCAAATGAGATTTGTATTACCTTTCTTGGGAAACTTTTCTAGTTCAACAAATACTCAGTCACTTAACTTGGAAAAATTATCTTATATTTTTAAAGACTATGAATGATGTTGTTTGGGAAACAACAGGGAATCATAATGAAGTGGTTCCCTCCACCACACCATTACAAAACCAGTATTTCCAGTGTTGAATATTAAGATTCTTAGCAACTAAATTCCAGAGAGAGGGTGTCCCATAACAAGCAATTCTAGGAAGTCAGCCAAATGTCCTACATGTCAATTAAATTTTGATACCATCTAACCAGAGAAGCATAGGATTCCCACAGTTAAAGCTCATCCCCACAAGACCATTACCTCCTCCCTGTCAGATGTCAGTTGCAAATCCAGCTTATCTCTGTTCTTCTGATCAACTTGCTATTTATTGGAGGTTCCAAAGACTTCCTCCATTGATTTGATAAGATATATACAGGATAATATATACCCAAAAGTCTACATCTCTCAGTTGTCTTTTATTATTCATTATCCCTCCAGTTCCAATTTAGAGTTTGTCTTTCACCATATACTTATTTGTGGATTTGATATATTTTTAACTTTGATATTAATTGTATGTTATTTCTTCTGTTTTCATTGACACACTCTCAGCTTCTGCTTCATTCGAATACTCTGAAGCAATAATATTGTTTTCACATAATTTCTCTCTTTCCCCAAATTGCACATACCTCTATTACTTCTCATAATTAATCAACCATGTAGTTAGTCATCTTCCTAGTGCTTTTATGAGTTGCTTTATCATTTTCACATTCATTTTTTTTTCTTTGGCATTTAGAAAAGACATTTCAGAAGAAACTTGGATAATGACTGTACTTTTCAAGTCTTACAATTCACTGGTTTTCGATTTACACATATTTTCATATATTTTTATGGCTGGAAATATCTGCAAAGCTATCAATACTTTATGAAAAGCAGCTATATAAGTAATAATATTCAGTGATGATAAGTAGTTGCTGTTTCCAAGTTATTTAATAGAATACTGCAGTCTTACATCATCACCACATATGTTCTCCAAACAACTGCAAAACAAGTGTGACGTTTTCATCAGGGTAATTGGAATAAAAATCGACATGACAATGCACTATTTAGGTCCATTACAGTAATTCTCCAAATTGTATGTAGTAAGAATAATACTTATCACATGTCAGATAAATGCGATGAAATGATATGTTGGAAGAATATGACTCAGTGTATTTCCTTTTACTATAAGTCAGCATTTGACAAATTTAAAATGGGTTTTTAAAAATAATTTTAATTACACCTAATTCAATGAAAATATTTCAATAAATCCTTATTTAGTATATTAGGGAAAATTTTCTTTTTAAATTAATTTACATTTTTAATTGAGGTAACATTGGCTTACATTATTGTTGGTATTTTAGAAGTGTAAGATCCCCACCTCAGGTATTTGCACTGTACTGCACCCAACATCAAATCCCCACACAGTTGAACCACAGTCCACTGTGTTCCCTTTGCTCTTTGTTCTGACTTTCCCCCACCCTCCCACCTCTGAATATTTCAGTTCTGTAATCAGTTTCCAAGGATTAGTACTTAATCATGTCTTTAAAGGGCACTTCGATTGATTTCATTATTCTACATGTAAGTGAAAGCATTTGGATTTATCCTCCTCCATTTGATTTATCTCAGTTAGCAGTATCCCTTCTGTTTCCACACATGTTGCTGTAAATGGCATGAGTTTATCGTTTTTGATCACAAATTAGTATTTCATTGTGTATATTTACCACATCTACTACATGCACTCATCTGTTTGGGGCACTTAGGCACTTTCCATAGTATTGTCCTGCAATACGTATGGAAGTGCAACTTCCTTTTTGAATTAGTATTTTGGATTTTCAGGGTAGAGGTTAGGAGTGCACATGCTGGTTTACATGGAAGATTCCTGTTGAATGTTTTTAGACACCCCCATACTGCGTTCATAGGTGCTGAAACAGTTTGCATTCCCACCGACAATGTAGGAGGGCTCCCTTTCCCCACACCTTCTCCAACAATTGTTGTTTCTAGTCTTTTAAATATAGGCAATTCTTTCTAGCACGAGGTGGTATCTCAATGAGGTCATGATTTGCATTTCCCTGATAACAAGCGATGATGAACATTTTTTCATATGGGGGTCAGCCATCCATATGTTTTACTTGGAGAAGTGCTTATTCAGCTCTTCTGCCCTTTTGATTGGATTATTTATTTCCTTTTAGTTGAGTTGTATGAGTTCTTTGTAGATCTTTAATATTCGTCCTTGCTAAATGTATTGTGTATAAATTTTTCTCCCATTCAGTAGGATGTATTTTTGTTTAATGATAGTTTAATGGTTTAAAAGCTTTTTACTTTAATGTAGTCCCAGTTGTTTATGTTTCTTTGTTTTCCTTGGTGTTGCAGATACATCCCTAAAGACACCACTGAAGCTTATATCGTGAAGAATTTTACTTATGTTTTGCTCTGTTTTTTTTTTTTTTTATAGTTTGAGGTCTTGTATTCAAGTCCTTTATCCGTTTTGAGTGATTTTTTGGTGTATGGTGTGAGATAGAGTGTTAGTGTCATTCTGTTGATTGTGTGGCTGTCTGATTCCTAGCACCATTTATTTAAAGAGGATTGCCTTGTTCCAGTGTATGTTCTTGGCCCTTTGTCATAGATTAAATGTCCATACAGTTGTAGGCTATTTCTGACATCTCATCTATTCCACTTATATGTTTTTGTTCCAGAACTAGGCTGTTTTATATAATTTATAATATTTATATTAATAATATTATGTTAATAATTATAATATTATGTATTTTATTATATCTGGAAGTGTGATATCTTCATTCATTTTCTTTCACTTAGAATTGCTTTGGTATTTAGGGTCTTTTTGTGATTCCATATGAATTTTAGTAGTGTTTGTTCAAGTTCTTTGAGGAATGCCATTGCTATTTTTATTGGGATTGTACATAATCTTTATATTGCTTTGGGTGGGATGGGGCATTTGACAGTGTTGTTGATTTGATGTTCATGATGCTTTGGAGATTTATTCATGTTGCAGGGCTCACTTCATTTCATCCACTCCATTGTTGAGTACAATTCCATTCTCTCTGTGCATATCTACTCAACAATCAAAGTGGTGTTGGCTTTGGCAATTACAAGTGAAGTTGCTATAAAATTTGCACACTAACACCTGTGACTGTTATTTGAAGAGACTGCCCAATCTTGAATTGCTAAAAGCAGAAGGAGGTTTTTCAGTAATTCTACAACCTTGTCACAATTGTTGTCAGATATTTTTTTTTCATTTTTATTTTAGCAATTCTAATAAGCATGTACTGATGATTCATTTTCACATTAACATAGATTTCATTAATTATAAATGGCATTGAGCAAATTTTCAAATGCTTGTCTGTCATCTGTAACTCTTTGGCAAAATCTACTCAAGATTTTACTCCTTTTTATCATAATATTTTGCGTTGTGTATTTTGAGAGTTCTTTATATACTCAAGCTACAATTCCTTTATCAGATTTATTTCACAGTTTGTCTTTCAATAATATGTCTGTTGTATTTTACCCTTGGATCTTTAAAGGTACAAAAATTTTATGAATTTGTAATTTCCAATTTATTTACACTTTTTATGAATCATGTTTCATTAGAATTTTCTAAAAAAAAATTGCCAATCCATGGTCACAAAAATGTCTTTAGTTTCTATATTATTACATTATTATAAATTTAGATCTTATTTTTGGGTATATGATTCATTTTGATGTAATATTTGTATATGCTCCAAGATATGGGTCAAGATTGATTTTCAATGGATTTCCAATTTTCAGCACTGTAGAAAAACTATTTCTTTATGAGTTATTATTCCATCAAATACCAATTGATTATGTAAGTGAAGATTAATTTAATTTTATTATTTTTAGATTTATTTATTTATGCCTACAAGATCTGGGTAGAGGCCAGAGATACAGGGGGGTGGGGGGGTGAGAGGATTCACAGACAGAGTGGGGGCAGAACAGGTGGATCTACTGAAAACATACTGCTGAGGTAGCAGTGAATGAGAACAATTGCTTTTTGTTTCAAGAACCATCCTAAGTGTATGTTAGTACCATGCCACAGTCTTTTACACCATTAATTCTAGACCCCAAGAGAACTACTTCCCTATTTAGAAACTTTCCTTTATGTAAAGGACTAGTTCATTCATCATATTTATGGAAGGTTAGCACTGAGAAGCCAAGCTCAGAAGATAAAGGCAATCATTGTTCAAGATTTTCTAAGGTACCAATTTATGCCAAACTCATCTGGCAATCGCTTCTTGATCTACAATAACTTTTGGGCCTGACATTCAAACAACTCGGAAACGGTACCTTTATGTTATTTATCTTACTAATCTACTTTTCTGAATGCTAGTTAGAAGAAACAAGTCTTTCTTTTGCCAAGGAGACCCTCTGGCTTTCACACTTACCTTAATTGCTGAATAATCACCTGAGCCTTTATTTGATTAAAGTATCTATTGCCTATAGCAACCACAATTCTATAGAGGCTCTAATAACTTTCCCATAATTCTGATGCCTGATACATTTCACCTCCAAGGCACATTTATTTTCACTACAGCATACATCCCAACACCTTCAAACTTCTAAAAATCACACTGTTACTGTGGCAGGCAACCAGGAATAAATTCAGTTAAAAACATTTGCAGTGTGTATTTCTGACCACTTCTCTCAACAACTGCCTAGTTTTGGTTTCCGGTAAACAGGATGTGAGAGGCAGATCTGTGTTCATGAAGTTTAATGGGAAGAGAGAGAACTCAGAACACTTGTAGAGGAGAAGAATAAGCAAGAGAGGAGCTGTACAAAGAACTCAATTGCTCCCACAGAGCAGTCGAAAGCTGGGGAAGTCCTTTGAGTATTGCAACTAAGATAAATATGGTGACTCTTCAATCCCTGCAGGGAATAGTCCTAGATGGAAGCTGCCTCCCAAGAGCTGGTACATCGTTCAGAAAGTTAGATTATTATTATTTAGGCAGGGTCAGTGAGAAAGTCATAGGTGTAGGCTATCAGTAGGCAACATTCCTAGACCAGAGAGATGAGTGCATCTCTCTGGAGGTGGCATCATTATTTCTCTACAATATCCACTGCAGTGGCTAATGACTCCAAGGTACTCCAAATATTGCCTCATTGTTATTTATCCTACAAATTATCCACTTTTAAACATTACTGATAATTTCTAAAAATGCATTTCCAAAGGTAAGCTCTTTATCTCTGGTTGGAAGTTGCATTGTATTGCACTTTTAAGTTAGCAAATTACTGACCATTAAAAGAGAGTAGATTTAATTCAGATAATCAATTTACTGCTAAAGAATGAAGTGGATTTTATTTGTTTTCTTCTCTGTTTACTTATTTATCATTACAATCTCCCTCTCTCTTCAACTAGAGATGTTCCATTTATGGACTTTCTCTAGTCAAGCTTCTTGGGTCTTTTGTTAAATCGCTTACCTCCCACAAATATGATGACTGAAGCAGATAGTAAATTTATTATCCATTTGCATGAAATTTAAGATCTGTAATTTGAAGTAGCCTAGAATTTCAATATATCAGAAAATGTGTGTAAAGCAAAACATATTCCTCTGATAATCTAAACAGCTCTTCGAGAATTAACACTTTGTCTTTCCTATCTTCCCCAAATATGTAACTTGCTTATCATTCACTTCTATAATTGCTTAGGTAACATTTCAAAGATTGAACATATTTGTTGTAGAAGACAGGGGAATAATGGATTATAGCACAGGTGGAAAATAACCTAACTACTTGGGAAACAAGTAGTCTTTGATATAATTATGATACATGAAAGGAAGAAGAATGAAATTTCCTATAGGATATTCTGCCTGAGCCCACAGTTTCAAATTCATTGAATAAAGTTCCTCATGGTTCTCTACAACATTGACCTGTATGTATATCTATTCTGAGTAGTTAAATCCTTAATCTATGTTTATGTTTATGAGTATTTCAATTAGATGGTATAAAATATTACAAAACAGCTATTATAACATATAT
>NW_023605314.1:0-25424 GCF_014898055.3 Talpa occidentalis | reverse complement strand
CTGAGTAAGTCAGATTTAGAATGGCTGCCTTTGGGGCCTCCCCGGTGGCGCAGCGGTTGAGCACTGGGTTGCGAAGCTGCCCGCAGCCTCTGCAGTGCCGGTTCGATTCCCGGCTGCTCCCCGGCCACCAGAGGAGGGTCCCACATGGTGCGCAGACCTCTCCTGCCGCCCGCTGCTCCCCTCAGCAGTGTACTTTGTCCTTCTGCCTGCTCTGCTCCCTGCTCTGGCTCTGGTGAATTCTCTCACCCTCCCGCGCTTCTGACTGTACCAGTGCATGTATAAACGAAACAAACGAACAAATAAATAAATAAATAAAAACATGCCTCTATAAAAAAAAAAAAAAAAAAAAAAAAAAAAAAAAAGTTTTAGAATGGCTGCCTTTGAACTGAAAATGTACAGGCTTTCCTTGCTTGTTATTATTTCCTTACATAAAGAATATATCAATGATTTGCATAACATTTACATTGGATTAGCTTTTTAAGTCATCTAGAGATGACTACATGTATGTGTGGGATGGGCATAGGTTATATGCAAATGCTACACCATTTAAAGTTAGGGACTTGAGCATCCAAGGGGAGTCCTGCAGCCAATCCCTTGCAGTTACCAAGGATGCTTGTATATCATTTAGCATTTGTGGGTTGTCTTTAGGTGATTGTATTGCAGCTGTTTTTTTCTTTAATTTTTTGCTATCCCCCAATGTTTTCACGATAATCATATTTAACAGTTAGAAAGTAAAAACATAAACCTAATAAGCATTTTTCTTAAATGAAACAATTCCTTGTGTTGAAAACAAAAATGTATAATAGTATAATAATAATATCATTGCAATAGTACAGCTACTCCGGAAATTACATTAAAATCTCAGGGAAGTAGAAATCAGCCCCATTGCCTGGAATAATATGGGAATACAAGGGGGATTTTGGATCCTAAAGAATGATAAGAAAGGAAATGGTGAGAACAGTCCTGGCTAAGTGACATTTAAGGGGTGGGACTAGCATGGTGTGGTTGGAAAGCAGAGTCAGATGGTCAATGTTGAATTGAATATGTATTCTGCAAATTACTTATGTCTTTGGAATTAGAAGAATGTGAAGATTGATGTGAAGATTGATTAAGTTCTTAAACTTTATTGAAAGTTCCTAAACAGAGATGTGGATGTTAGGTGCAATTAACAAGTATTTGAAATGACAAGAGAGAAATACAGATAGAATAAAAGAAAATGCCTTGAGCTTGCCACAGGAAGTTAATTTCTTAGCCACATGTTATTATATAAACAGAGTGACATAACCTGGTAGAACAACAATGACATGGACTGGGAAGTCAAAAAATATGCATTTAAGAGCTTGTTCCACTAATCACTACCTGAGTGACCTTGATCAAGACACTTAATCTGATACTCAGCTTTCATGCCTTTGCAACAGAAATAAAGATAACCTTTCTCCTCCCTCCCTCACAGGGATATTTAAGCATCAAAATAAGTAATGTACTGAGTGGGGGAGTCTGTGCAATATGAGCTTGTACAGACAGATTATTGTATTAACTATTGTTTAAGCTCATTTGCTAGTAGATGAGAGTACAATTTTGCTGGAAAAATATTCATGAAGAGTCAGTTAGCAACAATGCAATATTAGCTTGAAGGACATGAATGATTTTTTTCAAAGGAATCACCTTGGGTCAGAAATATTTAATAACATCTTTATTGACACACGTGAATTTGGGAGGAACTCATTAAGTTACTAGTGGCACCACATCGAGTGGGAAGCTTAGCAGCTTGGAAAAGATAATTATACTTTTAAATGTCCTTGAAAAATAAACAGAAGTAATGAGAATTAAAACTTAATCAGGACAAGTAAAAAGGGAAAAATAAACTGTACAAAAATGATGATAAAGACCTGGTTACAGGCAAATACAGCATAAACAGACAGGATTGTAAAGGATCATATATGAGTCATCAGCACCATGTTAATGTTTAAAAATGCGTTGATAATAAACTGGAATAAATAGGATTCTAACATGTGGGAGTTACTAGACAGTCTTTCCACCATCCTCAGAATTTTATCATTTTGAAAAAGACTTATCAACCACCTACTGGATGTAAAGCATAGAAATGTAGAAAAATGTGTCTGATTTGAGGCCTTAAAAATGAGGAATAGACTCCCTGGATGGGATCCCAAGAGAAGTGAAATGATTCATAATTTGCAAAATAAAGTCTCTGTGTAGGAGTTAAAATGATTAGGTTTATTTGGAATTAAGGAGGGAAAACAAGAGATGTGGATGTTAGGTGCAATTAACAAGTATCTGAAATGACAAGAAAGAATGTATAGATAGAATAAGAGAAAATGCCCTGAGCTTGCCACAGGAAGGGGTTTCTTAGACAATACCAAGTAGTAGCCTGTCTGGGCATTGTTAGAATAGCCTCATCTTTGCCAAAAAAATAGACTTCTTGTTAATAGTGGTGTGGATGATATGAGTAAATGCCATTTCATGTGGATAGCCATGAAATCTATGTTCACTGAAATTTCCAGTTGCACCCCATTTTTAACCAATTTGATTTATGAATTTTTTTGTTCTTTAAATATTTTTCTCTTTTTTGATTTTTGCACACTCTTTTCTGTTTTCTGACCTAAAAGTATAAAAGTCATCTTTGATTTTTCCTTCCTACCTTTATTCAATTAAGCCTTAAACATGAAGATTATTACCTCCTAAATTCCTTTTTGGTCTTCTCTCCCTCAGCATCAAGAGAATCTTAACTGAGTTTCTCTTTGTCTCTCATCTGAACAATTGCAGGTTTCCACTATCAAACTTTCCTTCTAGCCAGGCATCCTAGATATAACTAGGATTTAGATTATATCTAAACTACAGATCTGAGCGATGAAACTGAGCCTTCACACAATATGATACCAGCTTGGGTCAATCTGAAACACTATGAAACACTCCTGGATGGACAGCATGTTTGTAACAAACTCATTTGATGCTTGAAACCCAGATTCCTTGGATGGATCTCCAGAGAAGAAACAAAACTCTTCAGTAGCTCCCCATCTCTAACAAAATTAAGTCCAAGATCCCTCAAGTTCACATCTCCCCATGATCTGGCCCTTCCTACAACCCTGGTCTCATCCCTGTTGACCTCTCAATCTGGGAGGCTGGCTCTTCTTTGATGGCCAGTCCTTACGGTCTTCACATGCCTCCCCTCCCACCCTGAGGTGAGATATTCCTTTAGTTATATTGCTTGTCAGTCTCTGTCTCTTCATTACCTATTAAGTGACCATCTCCCCTGGATAAGAGAGCATCTCAGGACAAGGCTGAGGACTCATTTTTTGTGTCTCCTGGTTTCTCTCACAGCTCCTGCTAAAGTGGATCAAGGATGAATCTTTAGGAATTTAAAAAAAAAGATGATAGAAGGAAGCCATTATCTATTTCAGAGTTCCTTTGTAAAACATTATAACATCCCTTATATTCTAGCAGAAGCACAGTATCTTTATGTAGGGTATTATGAAGCCTTGATTTAACTATGCATATTCTGCTAAATTAGTTTAAATGTCTTTTATTTTAGCCAGTCTACATGGAGTTAGAATACATAGCTAAGAACATAGCAGAAAACATTCTTGAATGCAAAGACAAACTGTACTCAGGATGGTCTAGCAGGATGTTTTGCTTACCTTAGTCAGAGAATGACTTAGAGTAAGAACTTGAGAAATATTGAGAATTGTGCAAAATTAAAGTTGTAAAATTGATTCATTTAATATGAATAAGTATAATAAAAATCATTCCTTTTATTTGCTACAAACCAACATGGTCTTGTATCTTGGTCCATTCGGTCTCTGCAATAGAGTTCTGTGCACTGGATGGCTTATAAATAGCAGAAATTTATTCTCAGCTTTCTAGAGACTGGAAAGTTTTATGTCAAGAAGTCAGCAGATTTGGTGTCTAGTGAACACCAGTTTCCTGGTTAGAGAAAGCCCATCTTTTCTTCTTGCTATGTCCTTGTTTGGGGGTCGGGGGGGCTGAGAGCTCTCTAGATCAAGAATCCCATTTTGAAGTCTCAACCTCACGACTAATCACCTTCCAAAACCCTAGCTCCAAATACCATCACATTGGGCATTAGGGAGACAGGATAGTCAACATTTGCCAGCACTTGAAGTCTGCCTACCTTCCCACCATTACATCATTTTACTGCACTTCCCTGGGGCTGCTGTGTGTGCTGTGCATGTCATGACTCCAATGGTGCCTTCAGCAAGGTAGTGATGGGGCTGAAATGTAGCCCAGATCCACTCAGCTGTCCATGTACCCTGATGCAGAGCACCCACCTTAAGGAAGTGATACCCAAATGTGTGGGGTGGCCGAGCTGGACTCTTACTTGCCTTGTTTCCTGCCCAGCTGTTCCATGGTCTTCTCTCTGTTCCATCACAAAGCCTTAACACATACCTTACTTTCATGCAGAATTCTCATTGCTCATATTTCAATTAATCACGTTTTCAGAAAGAACATCTGACCTCTGTGACATAGACTGTCCTTAGGGTCAAGAGGTTTTCATCAACCCACAGACTTCCTTATCATGTTTCCAGGTTCACAAGTACATGATCAAACATTGACAGTTCTCCCACCATATACACTACAGAGCCACAGGGGGCACTGTTGGCTCCTACTGTATCCCAGAACACCTGGTACATGATAAATAAATATCTGTGAAATTAATAATTCAAATAGAGCATATGATAAGCTTTGTTGCATGCAAGGATTGCTATATTTCACTCCCAAGCAATTTATCTGTTTTTAAAATAAAGTATAACATTTGAATTCCTCTACACAGTTGAAACACGATTAACTTTCCTTGATTTTGCTTCATTTTTTTCATGAGATTAAATTATCTTCGATGCCAAAGTTTGTTAATATAAGAATAGATCAATACTTGATTTTCACATCCTGCAGGTCAAAAACATGAAAGTTGGTCGGTTTATTTAGTCATCTGTCAAATCAGTAAAGTAGAACATATGTTTTCGATATAATCTTCTGGAATTAGCAAAAAGGTAATGCTTATTAAATAATGGGGATAATATGAACTTTCAATAATGCAGACAGGTTGATTATAACTGTAAACCACATGCTTATATACTTTGGACTTTTACAGCTTTTAATTTATCAAAGGAAATAATTAGCACACTTTGTGGCAGCCAGTGATGGAATTTATTCATTTGGAAGGCCAGGGGTTTCCTGTCATTAAAACTACATCATGTCCTTCCTTTTCTATTAAACTTCCACTGAGGGCAGTAAGAAGTCACTAAAAGGAAATGAAGAGCTTGTTTGGCAATGTTCTTGTATGATGATTTAACGCTCCTAGAAGATAGCAAAGTCGTAATGCATGCCAACAAGTGTATTACTAGGACAAGGGACCCAATTATCACATTATTTCCTTCATTTGAAGTTTTGTTTGTGACTCAATTAGCTGTGATTTGCAAAGTCATGTCAATAAATTTATTTTCATTTTGCAGGTTAATATGCATTTTTGGGGTTTTCGTTAGTAATGTTTCACTGCAGCAAAGAAATCGATGTAGATTTCAGGAAAACTTTGCACAGATTTATTTGTTAAAGGATATTACTTTTCTCTGCAAATGATCAACAGCTTCTCCTTACACATAGAATCATTGTATTAATAATAGTTAAGGCACATTTGTATTTTCTTTGCTCACTGAAGTCTTCACTGATGAGATAAATGCTAAACTCTAATCTTTGCTCTGTTGAAAAAGCACAAAGCTTCGATCTTGACTCTGTTCCAAACACCAGAACTATAGCTCCTAATAAGCTCTATTCACTTTGGAAAGGTTTTAATGAAATGCTTGTTTGCCTAAGGTCTAAAATGGGCCTGACGGGAGTCAGAATTAGCCTCTTAGCCCCAGAAGTGGGTGGTCTTTTGAAGCCACACTCAAGGGACATTGTCATCCAAGGTTCAGCCTCAGCTCTCTGGCAAAGCCCGGGCAGGTGATGGGATGCCACATAACATGGGGGGTCTGTTTATCCTGACTATCAACAAACAGTGGGTGAAAATGCCTCAGACAAGTTCAAGCATTCTGCTTACATGGCATTTGCCAAGAAACAAAACTCCCTTAGTTCTTAAAATCACTGAAACGGGCATAATCCATTCCAGGAAATCTCCCAGTGAACTCTGACTCACAAGTACTGCATTTTGAGTTTGCTCCCCAATCTTTTGACTGTCACATCACAAATTTATTAGGATAATACTAATGACGTGTCATTAGTATCAATTTACTTGAATTTTGACTTAAAGAGAAGTCATAAAGATAGTTCAGAGTCCTCTCAACCAGTTCTTCCCATTGTGAACATCTTCTGCTACATGGTGCATTTCTTAAAATTAAGTAATTGC
Source organism: Talpa occidentalis (assembly GCF_014898055.3). NCBI lineage: Eukaryota > Metazoa > Chordata > Mammalia > Eulipotyphla > Talpidae > Talpa > Talpa occidentalis. The sequence continues at coordinate 19,048 of NW_023605314.1, read as the reverse complement.
CACTAAGTGCATCGACTTAAGAAATAATGTTTTTTGTGATCCAAAGTTTCCTTTTAAAAAGATGGTTCGACAAGGAAAACTTCTTCATGAATTTCTATAACTAAGTTATTAATTTCTACACTGTTTCCTTTGAGCCACTTAAACCAGATACTGAGATCGCTGCAAATTAAGATGTAAGATCAGAGCTTGGTAAAATTGTCATATTGTCTCCTTTAATTTAGGAAAGTAGAACAAGGCTAGAGAGAGACCCCATAAAACCGACTTTATGACTCTCTTCAAGGCAGATAGAGGAGCCCACGCTCGGTGGCTTCTTGCAGCTTCTGCAATTACATTTCCGCAGGAAGAAAGAGAAGGAATTAGAAACAGGATAATGTAGTCTTAAATCACCATTCTGAGCCCTTCCCTTCTTGCGGGAGTCCTGAATTTTTATAACATGGCCTTCATATTGCATAGTGTGACACAACAGAAAACACAACTGCTTTGACCTTTCCTCAATAAAAAATCATTTTGTCTGACATCCTATAAAACCTAGGCCTGAATCTATATTAAGCCCCAGTGTCTCCTCCAATTGGCAAGAGACAAACGTAAACAAGTACAGTAAAGCCAACCATCTGCTTGCGCGTCACTGATAAAGAGCTAATAATGGAACATTTCTGAGTAACAATCCTGAAAATCTTAGACTAGTCGTCAAGTCCTAACACTGAAACAATTGGAAAAGTGACCCGTGGTGACAGAAAAGAGTCCTGAGTCATGGGAGTTGCCTAAGAATTCCTTCCAAGGGTCCTGAAATGAGAATGTTAAAGTTAAACTGTTCTTTTCCATTTTCTCATTGAAGAAATAATCCGATTTACTATTGCTTTGTTTTCTGCTTTACACCTGAGTTGTACAATTTGATTCTTGTAAAAAATCTTTTCTTGAAGTAACTTTCATTGCATCATGGTGTTAAATAAACTTCAGGTGTGCTGCATTAGAAAAATCAATGCCTGTATCTACCATACTAAGTTCATCACTGAAAGTACAATTTTTTTTCTTATTAAACTAAGAACATAATATCATTAAGTTTCTTGCCCACATCTAAGCTGTACAGCAACAAGGAGTTGATAATCAAAAGCTGAGTAAATTGAGGTCACCAAGGTAAATACTGGGTGTAACAAATTCCAGTGTTTTCCCCCAGAAAGCGCAGTTACAGACACAAGCCTTTGCCCTCTACCCTTATCTGGGGCATCAGCTGCTTCAAGAGAACTGGCCTTGCGTATCTCAATGTACGTGGGAGGGACCCCAAGACTCTGCTCCCACTGGTTTATGATAAGACAAGTCCAGATGAGATCAAGGGTTAGGAGGACCTGTGACTCACAGCTAACATAGCACATGGGCAGTTTCCTCAAGTGTTTGTACTCTCAATATTGCTAACAAAGCAAAGCAAAGCTGACATTAGCAAGTTCGTATTATGAGACTGTTTTTCCTAGAATGTTGCATAGCAGTATGGCGTGCAATACTCTGAGGTCTGCAACAATTTAATGAAAGTTGAAGATAATAATCCAAGGTATTTTGATTTTCATTTCCAAGCCCTATTTCTAAGGTCAGAAAGAGAGATCTCACCCTTCAAAATGAAAGGAAAGGATAATACATTCTGTGGTAAAATGCAATATAGCTGGTTAATATATGAACATGTACTTATGTGTTTGGTGCATTCCAAAAGCATCACAGATGAGGAGTTTTAAGTGAAGATTTATATGTAAAGAAAATGCCTTGACTTATATTTTCTTTTTTATTGATTTTTCCCATGATTTGTATTTTGTTCATGAATTCAATTACTTAGAATATCATTTTTTAAATTAGCTTTTATCCTAGCTACCAATTCTAGGCTGTACTTTTAGATGCTTTCCAAAAAGACCTTCTTTGAGAAGACCGGTTTGTTTTGTGAGAGAAAAAGAGAGAGGTTAGCAATAGCTACTTTGCATTGTTGGAATTTAACGTTAGTTTCCACCATCAGTATATACTTAAATCAGATACTCTAGAGCAAAAACCAGCTACACAAACAAAAACAAATTATTTTTTATTTCCAGAAAAGGGAATAAAAGAAGATTTCAAGTCCAATTTGGTATACACCAAAGTATAAGTTAACAGGAAAATAAAATTGACCTAAGGGACTTAGTATAAATAATACAATAGGTTTATTTTTACAATAAGTAGCTACTTCTCCAAATCAGATAAAAATGAATCGGCACACTGAAATATTACAGTAAAATGTTTACTGAAATAAGCAAGGCTGATATTTTTTCTCTCTGAATACTAATGCCTACAACTCAATGTCCTAAAATTTTATGAAATATTTAAAAGACGGAATTTAGAGTCCTTTTCACATAAACTGTTGTGTCCCCAGCTCCTGAAGTCTGCTGTGTATCTCTTCTCAAAGAAAAGGAAAAATAATCCTTCATCAATTACGGTTAAGGATCCCCAAACTGAAACATATGTGGATGAATGCCATTCAAGTCGGCAGCCCATGCGAGTCTGGTGCTGGGGGAGGGCAGGGAAAAGCGAGATCAATAGCCTACATGATTGATTTCAACTAAGACTAAAATCTTGGAGGACAATTATTGGATTTACTCACTGTTTGTTTTTGCAATATTTCGGAAACTGCCAAAAAAAAAAAATGTTTACAAAATCAAAGAGGTGTGTGGCAACTTGAGAACTTGATTTTTTTTGCTAAGTGATATTTTTTCCCAAAACTTCTTTTCTTGACTTAACTTAGCTGGTGCCAGGCATTGGAAATCGTCCTCGGTGAAATTATCAACCATGTAATTAAATATGTGATGATGAAAAATATTGTGCCTCAATATTTCCCAAATACATAAATAGAGAGGTAGATTTCAAAGCTTTGGTGTCACTTACATTATCTAAGCCACCTTATACTTACCTTTTATTATCTGACAAATTCCCTTAAAAAAAATAGAAATTCTTGCCAGTTTGTCTGAAGAGAGGTATTGTATCTAATTAATATATCAACATCTCTTTCTCCTATAACTGACAAATGCTAAACGTTTTATCAGTCTGGCACCAGAAATGATGTTGTCTGGGAGTTTCTCAGACTCCCTTGTCTGAAAAGCTACATGAAAAGCTTTAATGATCATATATTAGGTGGGAACTTTAACCTTCCTTGTACCAGGTCAATTGAGTCGGTAATTGGAAAAGTCAGTTCCACTTGTTGTAATCCATTCAAAAGGAAACTTCACCTTACACAGAATGGAGTTTTCGGTCATTGAAATAGTGCAGGGCTATGTAGAAAAACAATACAAAGCAATCATTCTGGACATGGCATCCCATTTATTTCATGATATTAAGGTTAAATATTGAAAGGAGAGCAAAGGGCACAAACCAGACAAAACCTTTCTACAAATTATTTTCTTCATCTGAATGCAGGAATAATTAAACTTACTAAATATAGATAATATTTTGAAAATTACTTATATGCCTGACACTATGTTCAGCTTTCAAAAAAATCATCCCCTCCAGAAGCCTCCCTGGTGGTGCAAGGGGTTAAGTCTCAGCACTACGAAGCTATCACCAGCCACTGCAGCACAAGTTCAATCCCCGAGCTGACACACATGGCGTGGCAGGCCTCTCCTGTCTCACATGCTGCTCCCCTCAGCAGTGTATTTCAGTAGAGCTGTCTGTTCTGCTCCCCACTCTCTCTGGTGAATCCTCTCACTCCCCACACCTCTGGCCTGTACCCCAGCTCTTGTATGCATAAATAAATCTTTAAAAAAACATCATCTCCTCTAACCCTCACAGCAATCAGTCAAGAAGGGTCCCCTGCCCACATTATGGGGGTACACACACCCGATGCCCAAGAAGTTTCAGTCAATTTACTTTCATTAAAATTATTGTATCTCTCCTTAAATTTGTCTTCCCTGCCCTCTGGAGTTTAAAAAAATTGCTTAGCCTCTTAATATGAGGTCCCACAAGGAATCCCATGAGAGACAGATGAGGGTCTCCATCTTGGATGGTTGTGAGAACCCCCAGCTTGGTGGAGACAATAACCCCACCCACTAGTGTTGGCCTATTTCCTCTTTGGCCTCACAAGGACCATGATGCCTGAGACTCGGGCACAGGGAGTGAGGGACTTGAGGTCAGGGGTAGGGGATTCTGGAAATCAGCTCATACCTCTGAGGGACAGTTCTTAGATATGTATTTCTTCAGTTTCTTCCAGGACTTAATTCCTACCCATTTGTAACCAATTTAATGAGTTAAGTAAATGAGTAAAGAATTTCAAAGATGAGTAAAGAATTTCAAAGAAAATAACTGCATTTATAGTAAAGTGTTAAAAACTTAACACTGCTTCCTACTTTACCCTCAGTTCTGGGCCACTCCTGTCTTCCTCAACAATGTCACCAACATTTTTTAATGTTCTTAATGATAAACAGACAAATTGGGTCCAATAGTCATTTGTATGCTAGTCTTGCTATATGCATTCGTTATTCTATTCAAAACATAAATACTTTTTTAAAATTTATGTTTGATGTAAATAAATAGCCAGGGACATAAAGAAAATATTGGATTAATGTCTATCAATCAGATGAAATTGACATTGAGGAGGATGGAAATAGCAAAAATTGAATATATCAGTAAATAGTTGAAAATATTTCACCTACGTCAAGTACGAACGGTCAAAAAACAGATGACAAGTTTCACTTAATCAATAGAAGAGAAATTACAAATACTGTTAAAATTAGATTAACCATGGAAGATAAAAACCCAGTCCAAAAGCAGATGAGTTTTCTAACTCAGAAAGCAGAGTTGGAAATAAGGAAGCAAAATCTTACCAAGCATTGTAAGTAAGAAGTCAGAAGCTAGATGCAAATTTCTCCTCCAAATCTCTTCCACTCAAACCCCAAATATTTCTCTACACTACAAAGAGATCAAAATCATAGGATAGACAATAAACAGAATACAGTACCAGAAAAAAATTGTTGGAATTGCATAGATATAATTAAATTAGAATTAAAAAATTTATCACATCAAAATGCTTTCATCAATACTGAGAGCATTAAAACACTGTCAATATTGATAAAATTAAGCAGTCTTATAAATGTTGTTTTCCAGCCACAATCCATGTTAATGAGTAAAGGCAGTGAAGTTAAACCTGTCTTGAGTTGTTGGTTTTGTTTTTTAGTTTTTAATCCCAATATGTTCACTTGAAATTTTACCTGATAAGATACTTTTAAATTAGAAATCAGGATTAAGATGTGCATGGTGATTCTTTGAGAATATACACTCAATATATCTTTCTTTTGGCTTTTTTTATTGTTCCCTTGACAAGGTTGGAGATTATATTTTCTTTGAAGTTGAGCTTTTTGCTGATGTAGAAAGCCTTAAGATTTTACATGGTATATTTATTGATAATGTAGGTAAACAATAGAATTGACTAAATCTACATACTTTCCAATTTATAGTAAACTGTGACGTTTCTCAAATTATTTATTGTAAGATGATATAGGATAAAATGATAATGTGGAATTACTGCATTTGCATGAAACAAAAGAAACAAACGTGTCTCATACTAGTCAGCTTTGTTTCACATAAGAAATTTCTCGGTATTTTTAATTTAGAAATAGTATCTATCAAATAATACCACATTGGTTTTTCTGTGCTAAACTAAAATGTCTTCATATTTAAGTAGAGAAGCATTGACAAGGAAGTGAGAGTAGAGACCTAAATGATAAACTGAAATAAATAATATAGTAAAAAGATTGGAATCTTTTTTATTTTATTTTTTTTTTATAGAGGCATGTTTATTTATTTATTTATTTGTTTGTTTTGTTTATACAAGCACTGGGTACAGTCAGAAGCGCGGGAGGGTGAGAGAATTCACCAGAGCCAGAGCGGGGAGCAGAGCAGGCAGAAGGACCGAAGTACACTGCTGAGAGGAGCAGCGGGCGGCAGGAGAGGTCTGCGCGCCATGTGGGACCCTCCTCCGGTGGCCGGGGAGCAGCCGGGGACCGAACTGGCGCTGCAGAGGCCGCGGGCAGCTTCGCAACCCAGTGCTCAACCGCTGCGCCACCGGGGAGGCCCTGGAATCTTTTTTAGATCAGTGAATGCGTATTGATAGGCTGAACCAAAGCTGATGAAACGTCCACAAAAACAAATTTTCCAGGTAAACTTTTAATAAGATAATGAACAAAATTTGGAAGGGAATATTTGACCAAGACTAACATCAAAGCAAACTTTTCTAACTTCAAAAATCACTTTCCCAGTAGCTATTTATATAACAAATGACAGAGCAGTGGAAATGAGTTTTATTTGTGATTTACCTGAAAAAAGGTTGAATAAAAGACCACTTGAAAAAGCACAAGATACAAAGATTTCAGTGATGCTGGACTTTCTAATTTTTTAGCTCAATCTCTTTCCATTTGCTCCAGATTTTACTGCACTTATGAGAAATTAGAGGAGAGGCACTTAATTATTGCTTCGTTGTAATTCACTGTCCTGTAAGTGACAGGGACACAGCAAGGATGTAATCAATGTTTGAGAATTACCATGTAATGGATCTAAAAATAGCTCACAGTATGTCAGAAAATATAATGGAATTGGTTAGACCTGACCCCTGTAAATTTCCCTTTCACCTGCCAACACACTAAAAAGGGACAATGTACTTACCACTCACGGGCCCAGTTTTGAGACAGGTTTGGTTGTGTCCTGCGTTCCAGTCAGTCTGGAGTTTTTACTATTGTCTCATGAGTCTGCGTGACCACAGCCACAGTCTTCAAGCCATGGTCTCATAGAGCAGGACAGCTCACTGTGATGCCTGACTCAGTGGTATCGGCACAGACTTTAGAGTTGCCCCTGCCTGGGCATTTTGACTGTTTATTTTTCATCAAATGTTTATTGAGCATGTATTACATGACAGGCACTGTCCTCATCACCAAAACAAACAGCACCCTCACCATATATCTAATAGACTGATCAAGGAATTGGGGGGGGAAACTAGAAAGAGTTGCTTACAGATTTTTTGTCAACACCTTAGACATAGTCTATGTTCAATAAAATAGAAATATTTTGAAGTTGATTTGCTGGTCATTTTTTAAGAACAGAGGTAAAGAATGATATGGTTCCTACAATAATAATGGAATGCACGAAATTTTGTGTCTCCCAACACCTCACCCTACCCCAAACCATTTTACCTTTGTAGCTTTAGGAAATAACACACACCCCCCCGATATAAAGCAAGTTGATTATTGAGTTTTGAGCTTCAAACGCTGAGGTTTTATCACATAGAATGCAGGGTGCCCATATGTCTGGAAACATAGATAATAGCATGGTTTTGCAGATTGCAAATGTCCTTGATGATATTACACATAAGATGCATAACTTTCTAGACTTGGGGATTTAAAAGATTATTACTAAGCTAAGTTTACTCCCTGCCTTAGGAGATGAATTTTGTGGATAAAGATGATGAGATGTTCAGTTAGAAGTGAAATAGTAAGATGCTAGTGAGTGACCCTCAGAAGAATTTGAGATCTGAGAGTTTAACTTTCAAGGAGGAGCCAAAACAGGGGGAAAAGATGCAAGTTCTAAGAACTACTAAACTCATCCATATAACAGGATGAAAGCAGTGGATTAAGTGAAGTCTCCACCCTGCTCTACAGATAGATGTAACTCTGGAGAACAGTGTGGAAGGAACTCAAGACTCTGACCCCAAATTATTGGTGGATAAAACAAATCAAAATGTATTGAATTTACTTTGATTTATCAAGATTTAATCTCTACTATGGGACTAAATAGGTGGATTAAGAAGTTTTGTTGTAGAAAAATAAAGCTAATTTTTTGTATACCTGAGTTTGTAATCTGAAATAGCAAGCCCACCCAACCTCTCCCTTGCTCCGCCCACCATGATTCCACACAGTGAAATCTGCAGGCCAGGAAGAGTCCCTTCAGCAAGGAATGAAATCAGCCAGTACCTTGATCTTGGACTTCTCAGCCTTCAGAAATTGAGAAATAAATCCCTGTTCTTTAAGTCCAGGCTATGGTATTTTTTTTAAAAGATTTATTTATTTATTTATTTATTTATTTATTTATTTATTTATTTATTTATTTATTTATACAAGCAAGGTACAGTCAGAAGCGCAGAAGGGTGAGAGAATTCACCAGAGCCAGAGCTGGGAACAGAACAGGCAGAGTGACGAAATACACTGCTGAGGGGAGCAGCGGGCACGGCAGGAGAGGTCTGCACACCATGTGGGTCCCTCGCCGGGGGCTGGTGATCAAACTGGTGCTGCAGAGGCTGCAGACAGCTTTGCAGCCCAGCGCTCAACCGCTGCACGACAAAGGGAGGCCCTATGGTATTTTTTTGATGGCTGTGCTAGAAATCTAATAGAGCAGCTTTGTGTAGCTATCTGTGTGCTAAATTCTTGCATTTAACATTGCCTTTAATCTAATTATATAATTATATAATTATATGAGTTATTCTTACTATCATTTGTATGCTTGCATTGACTTAAAAAGAAATTGATTTGTTGCAAGTGACTCAGTTAAGAAGTGCTGTGCCAAGTGGAAGAAACTTGAGACTTTAAAAAAAAAAGCTTTTAAATAGACACATAATTTGAATAAATAAGTAAAAGTCTAGAAAGGAAGTACACCCAAATATTATCAGTACTTTTCTCTCTATGGAAGTAATTTTTATTTTATATTTATAGGTTTCTTTTTCTTATTTTGCTTTCTACCAGAAGCACAGTCAAGAGGTGTCTTTTTAAAAGAGAAAACAGTAAGTCAGAGAACATTAATCATGTTTTTAAACAAAAGGGAAGCTTCTGAAGGGGGCAGGGCAAAGTACTACCAGTGTCGGGAGGCCTGGGATGAAGAAGCCACTATGGATTCCTTCAGCAAACATGTATTGATTTCCTAGTTTGTGCAAAGTGACAAAAAAGGCCACAAGAGGAGTTAGAGGAAGAGAATTCTCGGGAATCATCTCATTCTCATAAAAGTAGACATTGAAGTCAGTTGCTAACTGTGAGAGTAGCAGTGAGTCTAAGATCTTGAGGATGCACAAAAAAAAATCTGAAATAATCTCTGTGAGTTGTCATTGGAGCCTAAGAGCAGAAGGAGAGATGCGAGAAAACTGAGGCTTGCCACTGCTGAAGGACATCAAGATGAAAATAGGAAAAGGGCAAAGTTCATGACGATAAAATAATTTTAAGACCCAAATCCCGTTTATTTCCCTTTTTTGGGATTACCTCTTTCTGGAGGTAACATTGGTTTAAGCACTGTATATGATGTAGGGATATGGGTTCACACCTCTTCAGATGTATGTTACCATATCACATCCCCACTGAAGCACCCACAATCAGAATTAGCTTACCTTTATTTTCCAAACTCATGTGCTGCTGTGGATGGGCAGAGATAAAGAACATGATCCTAGAATTAACTCATGGGCTGGAGGTATGTTATTGAAAAAAAAAACACACTGAGGCAGGTAGATGCTGTGAAATCCAGAAGAATGCCCTTACATATTCAATCATGAGTGCCCAGCTGGAGGCTCAGTGATGCTATTTGTGGAAACCCACATGTATTCAGTTCATAGAGCTCTAACTTAATTGGAGAGGACATTCATCCATCACATTCCTGCCCTGACACTCAGATAAATCCAAAAGGATAGTTTCAGGTCGTAATCAGAATTTTGACACAACTTGGAGATTATATGCAGAAGCTTCAAATATCATTGACATTCTTGATTGAGTCTCCATCCCTAGTGAGTACAGTGCATATTTGTTGTTAGGCCAATGGGTGTGAGGCCCAGATCAAGCCTCCTGCATCCCACATTCTGTTTTAGTTAGCTAATCCATCAATTAAGGGACCCACTTAAACTGTTTGAAGAAAATCAAGGGAGGTCGTTAACCTACAGAGGTTCAGCCAAACTAAAGAGCTGCTGTCGCTGTAGCCCCTGCCAGAGGGCATTCCCTCAGTGCCCGAGGTACAGAGACACTGCCTTATTTGTTTTGGCAATAATTGTCTCCCTGCCCTAAAAGAGGCCCGAAAATTGCCTCTATGTTTAGAAACAAGATTGCTCTGTTGAGGCTGCTGGACAAAAAGTCTCACCTCTTGATGGAAGTCTATTATTCCTTGGACTGTATTTCTTGGCTTAGGCCTTCGTGTTATTTGGTGGATGAAGGGGCAGTTGTTTGGCACAAACTGAGGGTACAAGGACCCTTGGCTGGTGTGTCTATGGAAGCCAAGGTAGTTACTTCGTAAAGGACATTAATGATGGATCGTCATTGCCTACACGCTAGGTAAACATCATGATGGATTCATGTTTATGATCCTGTTGATGGATTAAGAAGGACAATTTAATTGTCAAAGAAAGTGGATTTCAAACCAATATGAAAATTAAATACAACTCAACAAGAGTCAATTGCATGCATGAAGTGGAAAAGGTAGCCCCTCCTGTTTAATAAATCTCTCTGTGCCCTTGAAGAAAGGGTTTCTTGACCATCCATGTATATCCTTTTTATTTGCACAGGAAAGTCACCTAAATATTCCTGAGCCCACTTGGAGCCAGAACCGACCTCTCTCAGTGGACATCATGTCACTCCAGTCCCAGATCTAAATCGCCTCCAAGTTAGCACTTGCAAATGCATCCCACTCATTTAATCTAAACCCAGACTTCTAAAACCCTAGATAGTTCACTATTTACATTAACCATATGCTCTCTGGCTTCACACACCACAAAAGTTACCCGTTATTCAAGGAGGTAAAAAGCACGAGACAGTTGTATACACAGACTGACTGTAGAGATTTTATATTTTATCACCACCAACTTCAGTTTATTGTCCTGTTAAGTTATGATGACTAAAAATCTGACTCCTTGCCTTAAAGAGAAGATCTGTCTTCCAAAAGAAATTCTCGGCAGATTAATGTAAGACCTTCATGCCAAATTAAAGCCAGCTAGATGTGTTTAAATTTAAAAATGAAAAATGCATTGCATTTTTTATGTTGCTTCCCCCCTACTCCCCATGGAAACTCCTCATACAGTCTTCCTCATACAGACAATAGCAACTTTCTTCTTCCAACTACTTAGGCTCAAGGCCATGGAATCATCCTTGACTCCCCTCTCCAATACATCATCAGCCACACTGACTTTATCGCAGAACCTATCCAGAGCCTGACTACTTCTTACCACCTCTGCTGTCTCCACTATGACCCAAGCCCCCACTGTTTCCCACCTGGATTGTTTTCAGTAGCCATTGACCTGTTTCCATTTCTTTTCTCTGCATTCTCCTTGTCAGCAGGCCATGTCACTCTGCCACCATTCTAAGAGTAAAGGACACAGACCTTCACAGAATCCCTGTCTGCTGTAGGACATCATCTCTTACATTTGCGTTTTGGCTCATTCCTCTCCAACCAACTCTTTTCTCCTCAAACATATCAAGCGTTTTCTCCCCCAGGACCTTTGCATGTATGGCTTTTTTAAAATTTAAAATGCTCTTTTTTCTAATGGCACGTGGCTTATTTCCTCCAGTTCTCTTTTCAAATGAAATCTCACAAAAAAATGCAAATCTCATTGCTTTGTATAAAATATTGACTATCTCCTACTATCTCACACCCTCTCTCATTGCTTATTACCTCTCTTCCTTGTTTTCCTTCATAGCACTTACCATCCCCAACACATTACATGCACATTTCCTTATTATATGACGTAGCCAGTCATAGGTACTCAAGCATTTCTTAAGTAAATAGTGAGGATGATGATTACAGTAAGATCTTTGAGGGCCCTGGGCTTCCTATATAGCAGTAGTAAGAACAGTAGGATCATGAATACTTGGCATCTTCAATGTCATAGTCTATCCCAACACCCAACAGCAAACAAAAACATCTCACAGAAACATAAAACAAAACTAGAATAAGCTATTGCAATTTGCTGAAATTTAGGCCTACAACAATGCAATCAGTTAAAAATTTGGTAAATTAATTTCAACCAGCAAGAAATCTATTTATCTCCTACTAGTATTGAACATCGCAGCAAATTTGCAGCAGAGATAAACACTTTACTCGGCTTATATCTCAGGTGAAATCTGTAGCCTTTGAGAAGGTTGTCATCTCATATAAGAAAACAAACAGGGCAGCACTCTCCCTGTGGGTAGATTAAGGTCAACATCTAAGAGAGATGGAGAGAGTACTTGGTGAGAAGCTAAGATTTAAGTTAAGAGTTGCCCAAAGTCGTAGCTAGAGAGAAAAGAAAAATTAGGAAAATCGAAGCTCCCTTAGAGTGTCAAGCCACAGAAATAAGGCAGAATTTCACTCTTTTACTTATTCATCAATTCCATCAGATTCCTGATGTTGGACTTAAATTGATGGGGAAGTAAACCTATATTTCTTGCCTTCAAGTTGCCCTTAGTTTGGAATAAGACCAACAGGTACAGCAAGTTCTCAAATAAAAAAAAAATCCTGGTCAATATTGAAAAACAATATTTGTGCAGCAGCTTCTGTGTTACACATTATACATTATTTCACTTAAAATCATTTCCCAGTAACTTAATGATAACATGAGCAAAAGTGGGCATTTATTATACAGAGATCATTATTGCCAGTTACTAGGCTGCAACATGATGAATGCTAAGCTTTATGGAGAATATAGATGCGAAATGCAAGCCCAACAAGGATTCAATGCCTGACTCAGAGGCTAAAGCCAGCTTCCCACTTCTTATACATGGTGTTTTAATCAAATTACATAAATTCCCCAAATTTTGTTTTCTTTCTCATGGAGGAGGAAAGAAGCTTTTATAAAATGATAAAAGTAGCTAAAGTATTTATTAGGTGCTGGACATTCTATTTTCCTCTGGGATCTGCTGTAATAAATCTGATATTTAAGTTAAGTCATCAATATTACATTTCTTAACCTTATGCGCAACACACCGGCCTTCCTGTAGGCGGCTAGTCAGTAGCAAGATGTCATTCTGCTCTACCAACAGCACCGCAAGGACGTCCAGGGTGGAAAGACAGGGCAGGAGGAAGTGGGCAGCTCAGAGAAGGACAGTCAAGGGATGTAAGAAATCATTCTGGCAAGTGGAGGACCTTTCATTAGCAGAAATATTCATCTCCCCACTTCCAGTGACCCAGCATCCTGAAAGGAACCTGTAAAATAACAGCATAAATGAACACAAGATCAGGGAGAATTAAAAGTAAAAAACATAGATAATTCTCTTGCAGGGTAGATATCCACAGGTTAATGTTTTGAACTCTCTAGAACTAGAACAAAAGACATGAATGCTACCCGAGCAGAAGTCCCAATCTGAAGGAGGAGGAGAAAGAAATGAGAGCTACAAAAAGGAATCCCCGCATGACACCCGAGAACAATTCTGCCTCATCGCCAAATGTGAACTGAGCCATCGTCCTCTTGTGAAGATCTCGAGACTGGGGATCATGCACTGCAGGAAATGTGGGTATCTCAGGCTGTTTCCTATGGGAACCCTCGCTGACCCCAGCTTTGTCATAGATTCGTTCTTTACCTCCTGCGCTCCAGCTGGGACAGCAGGGTTGCTATAAGAATAGCTCTCTAATTTATAGGCTCAACACAATGCAAAGTACTTTAAGTGCATCCTTGCATTCATTCTTGCAGTGATTTTGTGAGATCAACTTTATTTTCCACATGTTATAAATACACACACTGAGTCCTCAAGAAATTAAATAACTAGCCCATGGTCATACAAGTGTTAGATGGAGCAATATGAAGTTGCTGACATTCTACAGCTTTTAATCTGTAAAAATGGCAGATTCACATACTCAAGCCCTTGTCGGTGGAAGCAACTATCAAAGCCAGGCCTGACCTGTGTCATCAGTCACGGCGGAGGTTGCTTCCCCACCAGCAAACCTGAAAATGAAGCAATCCTGAGCCAGAGAACTAGAAACCTGTACAAACCCTTACCATGCCTCATTTTAACAGTCATTTATGTCTGCGTGTTACCTTCGGTTTAAAGGATATTTGAAACTAAGTGACTTTATAGACCAGGAATTTAACCTGCATTTTCATAAGCGTTTCTCTTTGACCTCCTGGGAGATTTACATTAAAAAATATCTCAGTAGTGTTTGACAGATTCTAAACATCATTCACACACATGAAGTGTATTTATTATGAGTAATACCACTGAGAATTTCTTACAAAGTTCTCTCCCTAAAAGGAACGTTCTATTCCGTAACAATAGCCAAGAATGCATATAAGATAAGCGGACTGGGGAGATTCTCTCCAGATTTATGCTTTGGCAACAACTGAAAAGTTTTAATTTAATCACTCAGACATTTCTATTAAAATGGTGTTGGCTGAAAGAATAACCTTTAAAGAAACTCATAAAACATTTCTGATCTGTAATAGATTTAATTGTCTTAACTACCAAATATTTTTCTATTGTCTAACATTTGGAAAGATTCTAATTCCCACTGAATACCAGAAGTGTGATGTGTATCTACATGTAACTACTTAATACCATACGATAATAAGAAATATCTGCTACTAAGAGCTGAAAAAATCACAAAGAAAAAAAAAGCATTTTGTCTTTATGATGTGATTCAGAACCTGCTAGAAAGATTACTACGTACTTTGATTTTCCTTCAGATAACTAAATTTAGATTATTCTAAGAGAATTATATTTAAAAAGCTATCATTTGCTCACTTATATATGTGAGAACTGTTTGAGAATTTATTTTGCATAATAATAAAATGTGCAAAACTACAAAATGCTTTATTATGCTGACCATGGTTTTTATTTTATGGTTGTTAATAATAATGGGGGATGTGGGGGGAGACAGTATCCATTATTTGTTGACTAAATATTCTCTGAGATTAAAAGTTTGATCTAAACATATAGCCCATGTTAGCATTTACATAAAGTGTGGCTATTTTAAAGTAGTGTCACAAATGCTTAATTTTCCAAATGCACTATTGTAAGCGAAATGTGGATATACTGAAAATGAATTGAAAGCTGAAAAAAAGGTGTGATCTGTCTCAGAAATTACTTATTCTTTCTGCCAGAGAGATGTTAACTCCTAAAAAGGGATTTATTTATTCTAGTTCCCCTTGTCAAAGCAGGAAGTTTCATCCAAACATTATTTCCTGATTTATAAAATGGACCTCACCACCTTCTGAAATTTTTAGATGTGAATATAGGGTCATTTCCCTTCTGATTTAACAAAATACAAAAATATGAATGTTTATTCACTAACAGATTTATAAAGACCTATTTTTTTCTTTAGTAAATGAAGAAGTAACACTTTCCCAATTTTCCCCCATTTTCCCATATTTATGTTAACATAAATATGTTAACCAACTCATCACCTTACACAGTTGTCTTTGTGTGTGTGAGAGAGAACATTTAAAATCTACTTTCTTAGAAACCTTCAAACCTACAACTCAGTATTGTTAGCTATAGTCATCATGTTGTACATTAAGTCCCTAGAACGTTCCCTTTTGCAACTAGACATTTCACCAACGTGTTCTCATTCCCTCACCCAGCCCCTCGCAACCACCACTCCAATCTCTGTTTCTGCAAGATCACCTTTCCCAGATTCCGCACACAGGTATTTGTCTTTCTCTAATTTCACTTAGTGACTTATTTCACTCAATGTATGTCTCAAAATCCTTCCATGTTGTTGCAAAATCCTTCCATGTTGTTGCTAAAGAAGGAATCCCTTCTTTCATGGCTGTGACATATATGTACATATCTATTACATCTCTAAATATCTCTGTTTCCATATGTGTAAGCATCACATCATCTTTTTTCATTCACTTGTAGAGGACACTTGGTTGTTTCCACATCTTGCTTACTGCAAATAATGCTGCAGTGAACAGAGGAGTGCAGATATCTCTTTAAGATAGTGATTTTATTTCCTGTGGAATTGCTGGATCACATGGTTGTTCTATTTTTAATTTTCAAGGAACCTCCATAGTGTTTTCCAAAGGAATTGCATTAATTTACATTCTTACCAAAAGTGCACAAGGATTCTCTTTTCTCTACATCCTCTTTTTCTCTTTTCTTTTTTTTTTTTTAAGAGGCATGTTTTTATTTATTTATTTATTTGTTTGTTTTTTGTTCGTTTACACATGCACTGGGTATAGTCAGAAGCGTGGGAGGGTGAGAGAATTCACCAGAGTCAGAGCGGGGGAGCAGAGCAGGCAGAAGGACCGAAGTACACTGCTGAGGGGAGCAGCGGGCGGCAGGAGAGGTCTGCGCGCCATGTGGGACCCTCCTCCTGTGGCCGGGGAGCAGCCAGGGATCGAACCGGCGTCGCAGAGGCTGCGGGCAGCTTCGCAACCCAGCGCTCAACCGCTGCGCCACCAGGGAGGCCTTTTTCTCTTTTCTTTCTAAAAATAACTTTTCTCAAGTGTGAAGTGCTATGTCATGGTGGTTTGATTTGCATTCCCCTAATGATTAGTGATGTTGTGCAACTTTTCACATACCTGCTGACCATTTGTATGCCTTCTTTGGAAAAATGTTCAGATCCTCTGCCCATTTTTTTTAAATCAGATTGCTTGCTTTTTGCTCTTGGGTTGTATGAGTTACGTGTTTTGGATATTAATCCTTTATAAGATATATAATTTGCAAACATTTTCTCCTAGTCTATACGTTTCTTTTGTTGATAGGGTGTTTTTTTTGGGGGGGAGGGTGTTGTTTTTTTGCTGCCAACCATCATCTTAAGTGAGTTGCTTTTAAATAGATGTCCAGGGTGGGATAAAATAGTATAGCTACAGATTAGCAATTCTAAAATCCATTTAAAAATTAAATCACAAGAATAAGAAACTATTTCCAAAATTTGAGAGAAAATGTATTTTCTCAGTGCATACCTCTCCAGTACAACCCACCACAAAATAATATTTAAAATTCAATTTTATGACTCTTTTTACGAAGATTATACTTTATCCTGTAAAGATCATGAAAATGAAACTTTAAAGCATAATGGAAAGAAAACTATATGATAATGTAACTGACATTGTAGGATAAAAGTTATAAAATACAAATTGACACCATATCATATCAACACTTAAAATTCATTTTCTACTGCAGTTAGCCATGTCTCAAATCAGTTTAAAAAGAGTTAATTTGTGCTATGTACTAATCTCTGCATAGAGTAGTGTAGTAAACTAACATGAACTAATTTCAGAAGCAAAATGAGTAACTGCCAAAAAGCAAGAAGGAAGAAAAATGAAGCCCTCTTAAAGAGCTCTGTTTTGAATATTTGTGTGTAGTTACTAAAGGGAATTTATTTTTTGAAGACTTTTTCTTTGATATTAAATTTTGTGACTAATTGTGTAGGTGGCTGAAAGAAGATAAGAATATGATGATGAGGAATGTCTTTTAGAAAAATATTTTCAAAAGCCATCCTTATTAATTATTCCCTTCCCACCTACATTAGACTTAAATTTGGCAGTGTGCTGAATTTTTTATCATTTAAGCTATTTTTAGTCATAAACATTTAAATTTAGTTACACATTGAATTTTATTTCTAAATGTTCAGCTAAAGACTAAATTAAAAACTCATTTTAAAAATATAGCTTGTGATGTTTTGTGGACTTGTCATCAACAGCAACAGAAACCAAAGAGAATATAAATAAATGAGACTGCATCAACTATAAAACTTCTGCACAGCAAAAAATAACTATCACTAAAAATAATAGACACTATCCTGAATGGGAGAAAAGTATTTGCGTATCATACATCTGACAAGGGTCTTTTGTAGTCTCAAATAAAAAGAAATTTGTGAATATATAGGTAAAACAAAGTAAGTATATACTTTATATAATTATC
The DNA here is from genome assembly GCF_014898055.3 of Talpa occidentalis. Classification (NCBI taxonomy): domain Eukaryota; kingdom Metazoa; phylum Chordata; class Mammalia; order Eulipotyphla; family Talpidae; genus Talpa; species Talpa occidentalis. The sequence continues at coordinate 1,262 of NW_023605314.1, read as the reverse complement.
TTAATGACAAATTTACTATTATAAAAGTTGTTGTAAGATGGCATTAAAATGCTATAACCAGAAATATGTAAGATAACAGAAGGTTAAGAATTAATTATAAGGATCTTCCATAGTTTTAAAGAAAATAAAAGTAGTAATTGATATTAGATTTTTGAAATCCAAATATTCATGCCAGTATGAAATAACATACATAATTTTAACCCATGTTTTAGGTGTTTGTTACAGCAGCACTCAACCTAAAGCTATTAAATTCTGCACCAGTTGCCAACACTATATGACAGACAACTTTAAAACTTAGTGCTAAAACAGCAACAATCTAGTTATCTTTCATTGGCTCTATGGATCAAGAAGAAAAAAAAAAAGAATTTGATGAGAGCTCCTCTGTGTGGCTCCCTCTCAGATCCTCACTAGAGAGGCAATATTGTTGCCATTTGCATCCCTCTCCATGTCACCCCAGCGCTTTCCCCTGTGGTTTGAGCTTCCTCACATCATGGTGATCACAGGGCACTGGGACCACTTATAAGGTGGTTCAGGATTTCAACATAAGACTTCAAGGCAAAAATTTCATTTTCTTTTCTAAACTAGACTTGCAGGTCACACCTAACACATTGATTACAAATGAGAAAGTGGTCTTCATCTCTTAGTGGAGGAGTATAAAGATTTTCACATAGACATTGGAAAATAGCTGCTCTGGGGCAAATCTGGCCTGCTACTGGTATTGTAAATAAAAATTTGTTAGACCATAAACATCTCCACTAATACACTTCTGCATTAGCTATGACATACCATGAATCCTTGGGTCTAAAGGTAGAACGTTAAATCACTTTTCTATATTTTTCTATAGAATAACTAATTCGCTACTTGCTGGAATTAGGGAACAGTACTTCTCAACTGATGCAATGTATGAAACTGAGCTGTGCTTCAAAATAGCAATGATCTGTCTCTATTACCTATGTGTTCTTATAGAACACTTATAGAAACATCATCTTGGTTCTATCCATTTTCTAACCTTCTAGGTGCTACTAAACTAGAGAGTCAACAGAAGCTCTTTGGTAATTAGTTATGAAAGATACAATTAAGCAATTGAGCATAGTAGATATTTAGATGATCTGAATTTATAGCAATAATTGAAATAAAGATGGTCAGGAACTGGCTATCAAGTCACCAGGGTAATATGTGACATCTGATTCTACCACTCTGCTTTCACTATGAAGTCATTGCTCCAAGATTGGGAGTTTAAATAAAGTTTAAATGGGGAGTCT
>NW_023605313.1:0-25425 GCF_014898055.3 Talpa occidentalis | reverse complement strand
GTATTACAATTGTCAAAGGCACTAATTTTGTCTCAGTGAGGTCCAATCAAGCTTCCAATCTTTCTGCAGATTTTCATTCTCGTCTATTAACCTTTTTTATAAACTACTCCCTCATTTTCTTGTTAAAATCATCAGTTTCTAATTTCAGTTTATTAATTGCATTAATCAAGTCATTCTTTTTTTCTGAACTTGCTGCATTTTCTTCCATTTCTTTATCATCACAATTCTGAACTATGTATAGTATAGGATGATAAGATATTTCATATAATTTTGGTCAGATTCTGGGTATTTATTCATTCCTAACAATAACATATTCTCTGGAGTTCTCAAGTTGTTTGTATTATGATTTTGTGACTGTCCATGTTGTTGCATTAGATCTTCTCCTCTAGATTTGTGTGTTATCCACAGTAGCAAGTTTTTTCTTCATGGGAAGTCCAATAGAGTACATTGATGTACTTGGCTACTAACAATCAGGAAGTCCTTTGTTCACAGTCTCTATTCCCTAGCAACCTATAATTTCGGTCTTCATGCTCTGGACAGAGCTTCAGATATCTTGAAGGGTGGGCATACACTTAGTTTCCAAAGTCAAAGACTCTTACCACAAAGTAAGCGCTTTCCCTTAAATGGACTAGACAGGACCTCCCTGGTGGCGCAGGTGCTTGAGCACAATGGCGTGAAGCTGTCTGCAGCCTCTGCAGCATGGGATCAATCCCAGCTGGCCGGCAAGATATCCACATGTCACAGCAGACCTCTCCTGTCTCACCTGCTGCTCCCTTCAGCAATGTGTTTCAGTCAGTCTGCCTGTTCTGTTCCCTATTCTGTCTCTGGTGAATCTTCTCACTCTCCCACACGTCTTGCCTGTTCCCCAGTTCTTATATAAATAAATAAATCTTTTAAAAAAATGGGACTAGATAGATGTTGTTGATTACAATTTTGTCTACAAATGGATGGTGAAGATGGGTGTGTCCCCATTCTCTGTGAAGCCCCTTGCCCAGAAATCCATGTGTGGGATATGTCATGTGGCTACCCTGAATGACTTACAAAGAGTACCACATTCATGTGAGTTGTGGGTAGTACTAAGTGTCTTCCTGGGCTCCCTAGGATAGTCACAGACAATCCTGAGAGGCTAACGACCAAACTGGGGATGATTGTGTGGCTCTCTCCACTGCTGAACCCAGTCCCCACTCACCTGGGTGTCTTTGTTGAACTTTTGGATAAGTTATGTTCTCATTATGAATCAGGCTCTCTCCTTTTCAGGCTTATGGAAGAACTTAAAGAATTGTTGGGGACAGGGCTAATAGTCCCTCTAGTGAATTAGGACCATTTCTCACTGACTGTCAGTCTTTTCTTCCCTTTCTCCTGGTTTCTGGCTTTCCTTCTTCACTTTCATAGCAGGCTTCTCCAAAATAATGTTAGCGTTACCTACAATTTGCGTGAGTTGTTTTTTTTATTTCTGATGATGTGTTTTCCCTTACATATAAACTTTAATTGCTTTCATTCCCTTTAGTTTTTATTTCTCTTGATTTTTATATTAAAAAAATCTTTTAATCATAATAATGAAAGTTATCACATAGTACATCATTTTGATAGAAAAAAGAAGTAATAGTCACATTGGTGACTAATCATGCTATTCCAATACATTTTCCATATTCTTAAGACACATTATGTACCTATTCTTCTAATGTATTTTAAATTTAAAAATTAAAGCATAATTCCTGAGGGAGAATTAACACAAACTAAATGTCCCCAAAAGCTAATGTCTTTAGTATATTTTATTGAATTCAGAATCCAACAAGCTACCTTTACTTCTTTTGGATACTACTTCATAATGTTGTCAACCAAGGCAGTGTCTGGGTAGTTATAATGGTATACTTAATCTATTCCATATTTTCCAAAGATTTCTGAAATGCTTCCCATGTGAACATGAGGATTAGTATAATATTAGTACTTTTTTGTTTTATTTCTTCAAGATGAAATGAAAGCCCTGTACCTTGCAGCTGGCTCATTTCTTTAGATAAATGGTTCTTTCTTGCCTGCCAACCTGGACATACTCATTAAGCTTAGAATGTGGAGCCAATTTAGTACAAGAAAAAAAAAAAGTAAGTGAATAAGAAAAAAATATGCCATGGATAGGGTACAAAAATGCTGTCTTTGGCAGGCAAAGGAGTAAATGGAGGTCAGCTGCTAGAACAAAAGGTATCATTCAGAAGAAAATTACTGTATTTTGCCCCTTTGTGCACTTTGATGAGAACTTTTGCCCCTTAAATTGGGAAAATGAAAAGCAAATATTAAGATGCAGTTATTAATGCTAAGGCTAAGTAATAATATGCATTTACCTTACTATGAGGAAGTATTTCTTTTAAATAGTAATAAACAGGAGAAAATGAGGAAGTGGTACCAATTCCACAGAGTATTTTTAATTTTTTATTGTTAGCTTTGTTAATAAAAATATGTTTCTGATAATCTGAGAACAGGGAAAAACACATAAAAGTTTAATCTGTCATTTATTTTATTTAATGGCATAGGTTTATTTTTCCATAAGTGTGTGGAGAGTACAAACATGATATGATCAGAAGACCCTAGGAACACTTTCCAACTTTAAAAACTTTGGTGCATAAAATAACATGTAAATATTTTTTTTTCTAGTGATGATATTATTTTACATTCTTTAAACTAGAAAACAGTAATGAGGCATTGCAATTTAAGGAAAATTAAGAGTCCCTTATGTAACAATCAAGTAACTGGCAAAAATCTAAGTTTGTTATAATTCTAATATTAACAATAGGAGAAAAATGGGTGTAATAAATTGTGTTTCTCATGCCCTTTTACACCAGCCATTAAAGCTACATAATAATAATATTGTTCCACGGACATTTAGAAGTCACTTATATATTCTCTGAAAGATAAGCTATTGTTCTGTAAGAAAGGTGTGAGCTGGTTATAATTAACCAGTAATGATTAACCAGATGACTGGTTTTAACTATAATCACCACCCAATGTGCCTAAAGGTGAAAAGAAACTAACCCCTAAATGCCCATATAAAAGCATACTTAGGTAACTGAGGTTTGTTTTGGGAGATTTCTTAAATGTCTAAAAAAAGACATCTCTGTGTGAGATAATTCAGAAGACATGCTTTACTGATGACACTCCATGCATATACACATGGAGAGTCAAGTGAGTATGTTATGTTTTTTGGAGTCGTGGAGGTTTGGAGTGCAGGGTCCTTGGGTTCACTCTGTGAATGATTTCACCAGAGCTCCTGTTTCAGCAATACACAGAGAGTTCTCCAGCGAGTTTCTCCATGAGACAGAGACATAGTTATATTTAAGGGCAGGTTTATTAGGGAAGGGATAAAACAGTAAAAGACACTTGCATAGACACACAAGCAGGCAGAAAGAGCTGCCCAGAAGGGACAGGTTTGCTAAGAGAGGCTGCATGGTTGCAGGCGGGTGGCCTTGACAGGTCACGGGCAAGCAGGAAGCTACTGCCCTGCAGGACAGACTTGATGAAAAGAGGCACCTGCATAGTCATAGGTGGGCAGTGGGAGTGCTGCTCTGAGCCTTTGCAGAGACTGCCCTGATATAGTCTTCTGCTTAGGAGGGGTCACTCCTCCGTGGAGTGGAGTGGCCTGTTTGTTGTTGATTTTGGATAACTAGGCAAAACCAGGAAGGGACCAGAGATTGCAGGGTGGGCCGAATCTCCATATCTTTGCCCTCAGGTCTGTGCTCCACTCCCTATTGCAGTCTGATCCTGCTTGGGTCTTATGTCTTGTGATAAGGCACTGGTGCCTAAGGGTCACATCCTCTACAGCTGGGTTAATGGTCATGTTATTTCCCTCTACCCCCACCTCCTTTTGAGTCAGGTTCTGGTCTTGCGGCACCTCCTTTCCAGTCTTTCTATTCTTGTCATCCATCAAATACATAGAAGAAGAGATGTTTTCTCAGGTTTATCTGGATGACAGAAAATCAGGAAAACAAAAGATGAAGTATGAATTTAAGGGTGATATAGTTTGTAATCCTATCAAGCAAATTATACCAGTAACAAAAATCAGTATGGAATAAAAGGTTGAGTGATTTATGGCTCAGGAGTCATTCAGTGACTCTCATTCAATGGTTACTGAAATTAGGGTAAAGTATATTTGAACAAACTTTCAAATATTAAACAAATTGGCACTGTGTAGGGGATAATTTGGAAAAGAATGGTGGTCATTGATGGAAGACAGGAATAGAAAAAAACTGAAAAGGAGGCTTCACAATATGAGAAGCCTGGCTTACACAAGGAGGTGGGGGTAAAAGGGACTAGTATAGCCATTAACCCAGCTGTGGAAACCAAGATCCTTAGGCACCAAAGCCTAGATTACAAAGCACAAGATCCAAGCTGGTATTAGATCTCTGTAGGGAATCCCTAGATCACAGGCCCAAGGGTAAAGGTATGGAGATTGAGCCCAACAGACCCCAAAGGTAAAGATGTGGAGATTGGGCCCATTGTGGAATCTCCTGTCCCTTTCAGATTCTGCATAGCTATCCAAAATCAGCAACTAACCAAAGGCTCACAAGACATGAGCCCCTCCCAAACAGAAGAAGACTATATCAGTGCAGTCTCTGCATAGGTTCGGGGCAGCACTCCCACTGCCCACCTGTGACTATGAAAGTGCCTCTTTTCACCAACTCTCTCCCTCTGCAGGGCAGCAGCTTCCTGCCTGCCTGTGAACTGTACTTGCTGGGATTTCACCTCACTGACCTCCCTCAGCTGAGGTAGCTCTCCCCAAGGCCAACCACCTGCAAACATGCCAGCCTCTCTCAGCAAACCTGTCCATTTTGGGGCAGCTCTTCTTGCCCATTTATGTCTATGCACATGTCCTTTATTCTTCTGTTCCTTTCCCTAATAAACCTGCTATTTTATAGAACCAATGTCTCTGCCTTGTGGAGAAACTTGCCTGGGAAACTCGCCATGTGCTGCTGAAAAGGAAGCTTTGGTGAAACTATCACAGGACAGGGAGAGGTTCACCCCAGATCCCCCCAAAACCTGCCTGCTCTAAATGGGTTCTGCCATCCACTGCATCAACACAAAACATATGAGACTTTAATGGGAAGGAACTTTAATGCAGTTAGGAAATAATACAGAAAAGGCAAAGAATATAATTTCTAAATCAAGCACCCAAAGTTACCCGTCCCCTCGTGGGTAAAAGTCCATCCAAATGGGATTGGCCCAGAGCAAGGCCCCAAAGCCTGCTACAAGTCTAAAGCATCTTCCAGTGGGGACCTACAGAAAAGGGTCAAAAACAACCAGACAAGCCCGGAAGGAAAAGAGCAAAATCAAAATCAAGATAAAAGCTGCCATGGTCACCCCCTCCACGGGTCTCACCCACATCTGTGTCACCGTGTTCACAACCAAAAGACAAGCGCAGTTTCTTCACGTGTCTCTAGGCTCCATGTGCCTCCTCCGGGTCTCCTCTGGCTCCATCCTGCTTCCTTCCTCAGTCTCCTCTGCAGCTTCTTCTCTTCCTGCTCAGCTCCACCCTCCATTTGGGTGGGGCAAGGAACCTGGAAACTCCCCCTATCCTGGGGACCACCCTGTTATAACACCTTTCCCAGAGTGAAACCAAGGACCCCTCACTCTAAACCCACTGACTCCAAAAAAGACATCAGTCATCAGAGGGTAAATGTCTTTAACAAATCCCCATGACACAGAAAGTAGATTTGAATATGTCCTTTCCCTACTCCACTTCTATCCCCAGAAGAGTGGCTACTTGACTTCCTCTTCTTGAGAAAAGCCTAATGGGAAACAAACCCAAGTTGGAAAAACACCTGAGGAAATTCACATAAAGCACCTAGGAAAATCAATATAATTCTTCATTTTTAACTACTCTGGCAAAACCCCATATTTTTAATGGTTCAACAAAAATCACCACACTTTAAGGAAAGAAAAACATATTTGAACAAAAAACACTGCAAGTTAAAAAAAAAGTCATTTGACTCTTGAAGTGAGACATTTAGGATGAGAACTTTGAAAATATTGTAATAAGCAAGCTTAGTATAATCTTGAGATGAAAAACATGCTAAGAAAAACATTTATTTAAAGAAAAATAAGTGGGCCCTCCCTGGTGACGCAAGGACTTAAGCACAGCACTATGAAGCTGTCCGCAGCCTCTGCAGCACTGGTTCAATTCCCCCCACCAGGGAGCAACATACATGGTGCAGCAGACCTCTCCTGCTTCGCCTGCTGCTCCCCTCAACAATGTATTTCAGTCAGTCTGCCTGTTCTGAGTCTCTGGTGAATCCTCTCACCACCCCCTACATCTCTGGCCTGTACCCCAGTTCTTGTATGCATGAATAAATAAATCAAAAAAAAAAAGAAAGAAAAGGAAGTACATCTTGGAAATTAGAAGAAGTTTGATCATTGAAATAACTTCAATAGGAATCTGTGGGGGGCCTCCCTGGTGGCTCAAGGGTTAAGTTCCAGTGTTACAGGGCAGCCCTGATATAAAACGGGTTGCCTGACTGTGGGTCCTCACCCATGCACTTAGAAAGGACTTATTAATACTCTACTGCAGGCACACACAAAAGGTTAATAAAAGTTTTATTTACAAGGAAAGGGGAAATGAGGAAATGTACAGCTCAGGGAGAAAAGAGGGAAAATAAAGTCTTAAATGTAGCCTACCCTTTCCACTGCCCTGGAATCCCTATGGCACTCTGAGAGCTAGCCGTGAGCCATAGCCATGAAGCCAAGAGGAGAGAGAGCCCCCAAGGCCCCACGTGTCTGGTTTTTATGCCAACCCTGGCTGCTTAACTCCACCCTCAGGTCCCAGCAACCTTCCCTTTGGTGGCGATGGTGTTAGGGGAAAAGGATGTCCTGAGCTAATTCCATGCAGGCTTTGTGGACTCCACCCCCACTCCAGACCAAAGCCATCAAGACATTGGGAAAGACAAATTCCATCACCACCAAAGGGAAGGTGGCTGGGACCTGAGGGTGCAGTTAAGCAGCCAGGGGTGGTATAAAACCAGACACTTGGTCCTTGGGGGGCTCGCTCTCTCACTTGCCTCCTGGCTTCACGGCTCCTGGCTGGCGGCCAGCTCTCAGAGCACCATTTGGGATTCCAGATCCGCGGATCGGGTAGGACACACTTAAAACTTTGTCTCCCACTTTTCTCCCTGAGTTGTCCATTTCCTCATTTCCTCATTTGCCCTTCCCTTGTAAAGAAACCTTTTATTAACCTTCCGTGTGTGCCTGCAGTAGAGTATTGATAAGTCCTTTTAAGTGCAGATGAGGACCCACAGTCAGGCACCCCATTTTGTCTCGGGGCTGCCCTATAACAATGGGATTTGTCTTTCCCAATGTCTTGACGGCTTTGGTCTGGAGTGGGGGTGGGGTCCACAAAGCATGTATGGAATTAGCTCAGGACATCCTTTCCCCCTAACTATTCCCCCCTTTCAATATTCTTCCAGCATTTCCCTGGTGACAAAGATCAAATGTATGCATGCTGGGATACAGTCTCAGATGAAAATGTTTCAGGATTAACACCAGCACTAAGAAGCTATCAGCTGCCACTGTGGCATGAGCTCCATCCCGGGCCAGGGAGGTGACCCACATGGTGCAGCAGACCTCTCCTGTCTCACCCACTGCTCCCCTCAGCAGTGTATTTTCTGTTAATATGCCTATTCTGCTCCACACTCTGTCTCTGGTGAATCTTCTCACACCTCCCCAGCACTTCTGCCCTACGCCCCAGCTCTTGTATGCATGAATAAATAAATCTTAAAAAAAAAAGGACCTGTGATGTATTTAAGAATACATACTAAATGGATAAGGATAAATGCATAAAATATAACGGCACATGAATACTATATCGGCATTTTTTTATATTTAACTAATAGATGAGGCAAAATCAAAATGAAAGTGTAAAGCCGTAAAGTCAGGACAGGAAGAGACTAGCAGACCCAGGGAAGGAAAAGTAAAGTTGAATAGGTAGCACTCCCAGGCGGAGACTCGCTGAGTCACTCTAGGACCCAAGGAGACCGTGTGCAGGACCAGGCACCAGGGTTTTTATGGGGGTGAGAGCTGATGTGTCATTCTCAGCTGGGTCTTTTTCCCTTTTTGGCCAGGCTTTTCTCTGGGCGCCTCCCTTCTCATAGATCAGGTGGCTCCACCGGTTTGCTTCTGGGCCAGTGACATTCTGAGTACCCCGGGCCCTACAGAAAGTTTACACATTTTTTTTAAACTTTTTTTTTTAATAGAGGCATGTTTTTTTATTTATTTGTTTGTTTATTTGTTTGTTTTGTTTATACATGCACTGGGTACAGTCAGAAGCACGGGAGGGTGAGAGAATTCACCAGAGCCAGAGCGGGGAGCAGAGCAGGCAGAAGGACCGAAGTACACTGCTGAGGGGAGCAGCGGGCGGCAGGAGAGGTCTGCGCACCATGTGGGACTCTCACAGGGTCCCGGGGATCGAACTGGTGCTGCAGAGGCTGCAGGCAGCTTCTCAGCCCAGCGCTCAACTGCTGCACCACCAGGGGAGGCCTGAAACTTGCACATTTTGCACTGAAAAATAAAAGATACTGGGAATGGAAAAATATAATTTTTATACTGAAAACATATATAAGATAAGGAAGAGGATTATAGAAGTCACATGTTCACATAAATGGATTGATACTTTAAACAATTAAAATCAAAAGAAATATTTGATGGATATTTACCAGTTTAAAAAATTTTCACATAGAAAGTTTAGTTTTCTTCTTTGTGGCTATATCAGGAATTGAGACTGATAAATGTGACAAAATTTCTGTGATGCAGCTTTAATTTCCTTTGACTTCACCACTCATAAAAAGAATAGGAAAGTTAAATGCTAATTTTTGATGGCTCCTGAACGTGGTAATGTTAGGGGGGAAAGGATGTCCCAAAGCAAATTCCATATAGGCTTTGTGGACTCCACCCCCATCCCAGGTCAAAGCCAAAGACACTGGGAACTCCAAATCCCATCACCACCAAAGGGAAGGTGGCTGGGACCTGAGGGTGGGGTTAAGCAGCCAGGTGGATACAAAAGGCAGACACGTGGGCTTTGAGGGGCTCTCCATTTTTGGGCTCTCAGCCAGCTCGCATCGTCCGGCCAGCTCTGAGAGTGACTTTGGGTTTCCAGGTCGTCGGATCGGGTAGGACGCATAAAAGACTTTATTTCCCTATTTTCTCCCTGAGTTGTACATTTTCCTTATTTCTTTTTCTCTTGTAAATAAACCTTTTATTAACCCTTTTGCGTGTGTCTGTAGTAGAGTATTCATAAGTCCCTTTAAAGCGCGCGGGTGAGGACCCACAGCCAGGAACCCGTTTAATATCGGGGTTGCTCTATAACAGTAAGATTGTTAAAGAAATAAAGAATGGTAAGTAATTTTTGAAAGGATAGCCATCAAACACGGTACCTTAATTTCCAATCCATTTTAGTATAGTAATAGTTTGTTCTTGTATCATACCTGTGATAATTATTAGTGTATTTTTTAAAGATTTATTTATTTATTTTATACAAGAACCGGGGTACAGACCAGATGAACAGGAGGGTAAGAGATTTCACCAGGAAACAGAGTGGGGAACAGAACAGGCAGACTGACGAAATACACTGCTGAGGGGAGCAGCAGACGAGACAGGAGAGGTCTGCCACGCCATGAGGGACTCTCGCTGGCTGTCGGGGATCGAACAGCAGAGGCTGCCGACAGGTTCGCAGCGCGGTGCTCAACCACCTGTGCCACCAGTGGAGGCCCTATTATTAGTGTAATATTAAAGCATTATATAGTTTATAGAAAAAGTGTTATATGGACAATTAAAGAAAGACTGAAAGAAGACATATTTGCTATTTTGACTGATATTTTCCTAGTACTATATGATGTTGTTTTTGGAGTTGGAGTGTGGGGGTCCTTGGGTTCACTCTGGGAAAGGTGTGACCAGAGCACCTGTTTCAGCAGCACGCAGCAAGTTTCTCAGGTGATTTTCTCCACGAGGCAGAGATGTTAGTTATATTTAAAGAGCAGGTTTATTAGGGAAGGTGTAAAACAGTGAAAGACACTTGCATAGAAACAAGTGGGCAGGAAGAGCTGCCCCAGAAGGGACATGCAGGAGAGCCCTGCATGTTTGCAGGCAGGTGGCCTTGTGGAAAGCTGTCTCCACTGGGGGAGGTCAGTCAGGTGAAGTCCCAGCAGGCAGGAAGGGAGAGAGTTGGTGAAACGAGGCACCTTCATAGTCACAGGTGTGCAGAGTGATTGCTGCCCCTAGCCTGTGCAGAGACTGCACTGATATGATAGTCTTCTTCTGTTTGGGAGGGGCTCATGTCTTGTGAGCCTTTGGTTAGTTGCTGATCTTGGATAGCTATGCAGAATCTGAAAGGGACAGAAGATTCCACAATAGGCCCAATCTCCATATCTTTACCCTTGGACCCGTGCTCTAGGGAGTCCCTACAGCAGTCTGATATCTGTTTGGGTCTTATGCTTTGTACTCTAGGCTTTGGTTCCTAAGGATCTTGGTTTCAATACCTGTGTCAATGGCTATGATAATCCCTTCTACCCCTACCTCCGACTCTTAGCATTTTGTGAGCCAGGTTTCTGGTCTTGTGCACACCTCCTTTTCAGTTTTTCTGTTCTTGTCCTCCATCACTATATATAATAACTATCAATGTTATAAGAGATGTTGTCTTTTGGGGGCATATGTTTTCCAGATTAAAAAAAAAAACACTAATAAACATAACCAGATTTTAAAGAACACAGACAACTTTTCCTGCATTTTTTTCTTCTATCCTTTTATAGCATTCTATTTCAAGATGAAGAAAGAAAATTTATTATTTCTATCAGCAGGCTTATTTTTCATATTCCAGATTGTTTTGTCTCTGTTACAGAAGCAAGACATTTTAGTAAAAGATAACAGATGTGACTTCACCATAAGAAAATAAATGCTTAAATAAGATATGACATATATTAGGAGGAAAAATATTAAACTAATAAAAAGAAAACCAAGGCTCATTATAACTTAAACAATATTTATAAAGATCACAAGAGAGTCAAAAGCAAAGTGCCCTATCTTACTTGTTGCTTAGCACTGCCTAAATCAATTGCTCAAAATTAAAAGAGAAGGAGCAACAACATAAAAATAAAATCTGAATTTCAACATTTCTCCATCAGATTACTGTCATAAATAAATACCACATCAGCATAGAGGAAATTATTTTTTCTCAAAGATGTCTTAATCAAATACATATGGCTCTAGGTCCATGAATGCCTCCCGTTAGTCTTACAAATGACCCAAAGAGCTGTATTGTGAATAAAAATTATTTTCAGTTAGTAAAGTTAAACCTTTCAAAGGAAGTAAAGTTCATAATTACCCCTTTTTTTTAACACTGGAAAAATAATGAAGGATGTTTGATACTGGTATCTAAAGAGATTTTCTCTGATACATCTATTTGGGGTGGAGATTTTTACTAAATGACTTCTGTTTTTGTTTTTGTTTTTTTTTTTTTTTTAGTCACAAACACTATCATTATGTAACAGGGTGGTCTCCAGGATAGGGGAAGTTTCCAGGTTTCCTGCCCCACCCAAAAGGAAGGTGGAAAAACCTAAATAAGGGATCCTGGTAGTTTGTTTTTTTTTTAGTTGTTTGTTTGTTTGTTTGTTTTATTTCATTTGTGTCATTTCATTTGTTTTGAACTCAAGGAATATGAGGAAGTCTTTGTTTTCATGAGTAACTGAAGTTAATATATTTACGCTTTGCCTTTAATATATAAGCCATATTTCAAGAAATGTTGATTTAAACATCAGGAAATTTTTTTCTTCTTTTATATTTTACCATTTAAATATGATCTCTCCTAAGCAGTTTTGCCTGTCCCTTACAGAGTTAGTTTATAGCTGAAATTGTTGTGTTTTGTTTAACTAGGAATAATAAACATAAATAAATCAAATGCCATTCTTCAAGAATAGAAAATGCACTTGTCCTTAAAATTTATTATTTTGTTGCAGAGAAGGGATGGACACCTGATGGGAAACATCATAAAGTAGCACATTCTGCAGGAAAAATGAATCACTGTGTCAAAAATCATCTATGAAGTCTGAAGGCATTACTACCAAAGAATGAGACATTCAGGGAGAGTTCCTCTAAAGGATAGTGTTTAATGTAGTCCTTAAAATAAAACAGGGGCAGAAAGAAAGAATTGCTTAAGAAAAAAATCCTTAGATTAAGGTCTACATGAAGTGCTGATAAGACCACTAAAACTGTTACAGTGCAACCCCGATACAAAATGGGTTGGGTCCTCACCTGCGTGCTTAAAAGGGACTTATTAATACTCAACTGCAGGCAAACACAAAAGGTAATAAAAGGTTTATTTACAAGGGAAAGGGGAAATGAGGAAATGTACAACTCAGGGAGAAAAGAGGGAAATAAAGCTTTAAATGTGTCCTACCCTTTCTGCCGACCTGGAATCCCAATGACATGCTGAGAGCTGGTGGCAAGCCAAGAGCCCTGAAGCCAAGAGAGAGAGACCCAAGGCCCATGTGTCTGGTTTTATACCAAACCTGGCAGCTTAACTGCACCCTCAGGTTTCAGCAACCCTCCCTTTGGTGATGATGGGATTTGTCATTTCCAGTGTCTTGATGGCTTTGGTCTGGAGTGGGGATGGAGTCCACAAAGCCTGTATGGAATTAGCTCAGGACATCCTTTCCCCCTAACAAAACCAAATGGTTCAGGAAGGATAAGGATCTAGGTCTGAGTGTTAAATGGGGGAGATATAATGGCGGAAACAAGACATACAAAGATATTAGTATATATATTAATTAAATATACATATATAATTAACATATTTATTTCAGAATGTGCATTTTGTCCTACTTAATTTTTCCCCAAATGGTAAATTTTATTAAATAAGTTTTCATAGTCTATCTTATGTGTTTGATAATTTCTAGAGAATAATTAAATATCTTCATTTTATAATGAAACTTTTCTAAGGGCATTTTATTTTATTTATTTTCTTAAAGATTTATTTATTTACATAAGAACTGGGATACAGGCCAGATGCATGGGAGGGTGAGAGGATTCACCAGAGACAGAGCAGGGAACAGAACAGGCAGAAGGACCAAAGCACACTGCTGAGGGGAGCAGCGGGCAAGACAGGAGAGAGAGGCTGCGGCCAGCCTCACAGCGGGGCACTCAACCACCTTTGCCACCGGGAAGGCCCTAAGGACATTTTAGCATTTAAAAATTATTTTAATATATTTGTTTCATTCTACTGGAAAAGTTTGTTTGCATTTATGTTATATTAGCTCTCCTGATTTGTTTTGAAAAAAATTAAGTAATTCAGATTTATTTGCTTTGTTGTTCAGTTTTCCTTAATTTTCATTTTAAAATAGAACATATTTAAGGTTATTTTCTAGAAATTGGATAAAAAAAGGTCTAAATATCATTAATTTTAAATATAATTGTGGCAAATTACGTAAAGCATTAAGTATTTGAAAACTTAATAGAAGTTTGAAATTTATGAAATTTATGAAATTCATGAGGGACTTAAAATTAAGAGGTGCTAGCAACTATGGCTATATTTTTATACTTTCTTCATTTAAGTAAAATACTTTTTAATTAACTTTTTAAAATCTATTTATCTACTTATTAAAGTAATAATCTAAATTGTTTTAATAATTTAACAGATATCTTGGTAGAGGTTTAATTTGTGGAAGTTTCAAAACATCAATGATAATGACCAAAAACAAAGTACAAAAAAATCAGTAATACCAATGAGCAGCTACTAGAAAATCTAGGATCAAAACTACAAAGGCTGCAGGGGAAAGGGAAAATATCCATGATATCTACTAGATACAGAGATAATGGAGATATTTCATATATATGTATGAGTATGTATTTACATCATGTTATTTGCAATTTTGAGTTCAAAAACTGTCAGTAGTTACATTTTATTGAATAGGCAAATCAAATATTTATACTCTGTGTTCTGTATTTAAATTTAATTTAGTAATAATGATGTTTATAACATTATTGAAAGTAATGAGAACTTGTTACTATGAACCATTTTCCATTATCATGGAAATTTTGGAAACAATATCTTACATATTTGTAGAAGGAAAGATTTAAAAAATGGCCTATCTGTACTAGAAAAGAAAATCAGAGAGATTAGAGAAGGGGGGAATATTTAAGTGCTAAGTATGTGTCATGTTTGTTGTACTTATTATTTAATTTTGTTTTCTCAACACCATTAAAAAGTCCCAGGGGGGAATTCAGGTGCACTTGTTAGCCCAAGTTTGCACATCTGGGTAAAGCAAAATGTAGGAAATCACACTCATTTGCCTGACCTTAATGTCTACCCTTTTTCTACTTTAATAAATCCCTTTCAGACAGACTAATAGTCTCTCAGATCTAACTCTGGCGTCTGGACATAGCATGCCCTGAAAATCATTTAATAGAGTATTATTTGTGATAAACTGACTGTGTTAAGCACATTGAATCAAAACTATAATTAGCACAACCAATACCCAATTTTTCCCTTCTGACCTACAAAAATAATTCTGATTTAATCAGTAATAATAAGTCTTCCTTTCGACTTTCTTTTGCAATATGGAGTCCCCATGTAATATCATTTTATTCATTGAAATATAAATGGAAGTTGTTGATTTTATCTTTGATAAAAACTCCTTATAATATATGTGTTTATCATATATTTAACCTGTTTCAGATTGAAATTAACCATCTTAAAGAAAGCCGCTTTTAAAAATTTACTTACAGGGCCTCCTGGTGGCGCAAGGGGTTAAGTCGCAGCACTATGAAGGTATCCACAGCCTCTGCATCAAGAGTTCAATCCCTGGCCAGTGATCTGACACACATGGCCCAGCTGACCTCTCCTGTCTTGACTGCTGCTCCCCTCAGCAGTGTATTCAGTAGATTTGCCTGTTTTGCTCCCCACTCTGTCTCTGTCTCCTCTCAATCCTGGCACCTCTGGCCTGCACCCCAGGTATTGTATGAATAAATAAATAATTAAAAAATTACTTAGTATGATCAGAACATAACAGAGATAAAAGGTGATGTTATTATTTCAGTCCTGAATATTTTATTTATATTATAATTTCAGTCCTGAATAATCTGATTCTCATTCTTCATTGTATTCAAATCAGATACAAATGGTCATAAACACTGTGAAAATAAAATTTCATAGTATTTCAACCTTCTGCAATGAATTTTTATGAAAAATAAGAGCAAACATTCTTTAAAATTACATACCTGCTTTGTAAAAAGAATTTCAATATTATTTAACAAATGTCATTAAAAAGTACAATATATTTAGCATAATGTTTTTACAGTTTTGACATTTGCATTTATTTTGTTGAAGTAATGTTGATTTACAACACCACATGATTCAGAGGTGTAGAGTCACACATCTTCAAGTGTATGTTACCCTTTCCATCTATGTCTTCAATTAGCCATTAGTAATTTTGCAAATATAGAAATATGTTGGTTGATTCTTTTGTTAAATATATTATAATATTCCTGTAGCTATGAAGTATTTTAGTACACATAATTAAGTTTCAAAATGTGTATGCAATATAATTTAAGTGATTATAAGATCATTGTACTCAAAATATAACTTTTAAATGAAGCTAAACAAATGCTGCCTAATTAAAATTTGGATACATAAACTGAAATGACAAGGATCATGTACATTCAATTATTACTGCTATATTACAATATATATGAAGTAATGTTTTTGTGTTAAAATATTTGTTTTCAGATTTAAAGGAATAAAATTTTCACAATATTTTATTTGATGACTCGTTATTTAGAATAGTTGTAATTATGATATTTTGAGAATACTGTCCCACAGACTTTCAAAAAGTATTATTTTCTTTTTCTTGTCTTTTTGTCTTTCATTTCTTCTTCAATTTATTATTGTCAGTTTCTGTCTTCAATTTCTTCTTTTATTTATTATTGTCATTTTCTAAGTATGACCGGATGATTGAGGTTAACATTACACTTAAAACAAAATATTTTAAATAGCATTAAGTATGTTTTCTCTAAGACAAATGTAATAAACCCTTAGGATTTAATGTGTTCTTTCTTAAAATCAATCATGTAATACTTGCTTATAGGAGGTAACGGTCTTTTTATACTATGGCCCAAACTAACAAAATTTCACATTCACAAAATCTTGAGGATGATATTATCTTTTAATAATTGACATAATAATCGACATAATTAACCCTTACTGTACACTTGAACTTTTTTTTTAATTTAAATTTTATTTTTTATATTCCCCATACAATTACAACCCCCTTATTTTGACCCCAAACCCTCGTTTCCCCGCCCCCCACCTGCCATAGAGTGTCTCTTGTTCATAGTAGTTTGTTGATTTTGATATTTTCTTTCTTATAGCTATTCTTTTTCCAGGTCCCTTATTTAAGTTTTCTAGATTCCTGCTGTGACTGAGACCATCCGGTATTTTTCTTTTTCTTTCTGGCTTATTTCGCTGAGCATGATCCCTTCCAGCACCATCCATGTTGCTGCAAAACGCATGTGTTTATCTTTTTTTGATTGCTGAGTAATATTCCATTGTGTATATGTACCACATCTTCTTGATCCAGTCATCTATTTTTGGGCATTTGGGCTGTTTCCAAAGCTTAGCTATTGTAAACAGTGCTGCTATAAACATAGGGGTGCAGGTGTTCTTTGGAATTGATGTTTCTGTGTCCTTTGGGTAAATACCTAGGAGTGGAATTGCTGGATCATATGGAACCTCTATGTTTAGTAGGTCAAGAAATCTCCACACAGCTGTCCATATACACTGGAACTTTAATGAATATGTGTTAACAATTACAAAACTGTAGTAGCCAGCATATTTGGGTAAATTTGGAATCTTGTTCTCATAAGATAAATGTATTTTTTAGTCAACTTTATTGATTTAACATTTGTTTACAAAAATACATAATTTCAAGAGCACAGTCCCACATCTGCATATATGTATGTGCACCACTCACCCCCACCAAAATCCTAGTATCATCACACTATTATATTTACTCCCTCCTTCCTCTCCTCCACCCTAACCCCATTACCCCTGGTAACCACCATGTTTTTCACACTCTGAGTATTATTTTTGCTATTTTGACAGTTGACTTGCTTTTTATGTTTATATTCTATTTAAATGGAATCATCCTGTAATTGTATGCCTTTTTATGATTTATTTCACTTAGAATCATCACCTCCAGTTCCATCCATATTATCATAAAATGCAAAATTTCATCTTTTTAATAGTTAAGAGTATCCAATTGAATACAAACACAACTTTCTTATTCAGTTATAGATTGATAAACTTTTTTGTTAGTTCTGTGCTTTAGATTATGCAAGTGATGTTGCTATGAACATAGGGTACATAACATTTTGTAGTTGTGTTTTAATATTAATACCACTAGGAGTGGTATTGCTGGATCATATATTTCATTATCAGTTTTTTTAAAGACATATCTATACTATTTTCCATAGAGAGTACCAATTTATATTCCCATCGACAGTAAATAAGATTTCCTTTTCCTCCACACCTTGCCAACATTTAATATTTTGTATTTTTGATATAGGTCTTTCTCAAATGTGTAAGTTGATGTTTCATTGTGGGTTCCTTTAGCATTTCCATTATAACAAATTATATTTAGTTTTTTTTAAATTTACCTCTGGATTTTACATATGCTTGAGAAGTTATGTATTTAGGTCTTATGCTCATTTATGACTGAATTGTTTTTCTTTTGTGGTTATTGTTGTTGAGTTGGATGAGCTCTTTACATACTTTAGAAATTAACCTCTTACAAGATGTATGATGTGCAATTATCTTTCCTTAGTTAGTAGATTGTATTTTGTGTTTTTCTTGTGGTTTCTTTCACTGTGTGAGAACTCTCTTAGTTTGATGTCATCCATTTGCTTAAAATAAATGAATTCTTACAATATTAAAAATGAGTTAATTTGTTAAAACATCAAAGGTGGTTCATAGTTTACTTACTAATATCTAACTTTAGGGAGGAGTGTCCCTCAAGCTCATTTAAATTTGTAAAAAAAAACATTTTTCAAACTTCACTTTCTTAACATATATTATTGGAGGGGAATCAAAAACTCTGCTATGTTTCAACCACTATAGTTGTATCATTCTATATAATATCTTAAATAGTTCTTGGAAAGTAAGAAAATCTCCCTTTTAATTTGTGTTTGTATTTTCTTATTATTACATTTTAGCCAGCCCTTTTTTTAGAGTTGAACATTTCATTATTTCAAGAGGAATGCTAGTTTTCTTTCAACACTGATGTTTATTATGCTCTTTCTAGAGAACAATTCTATAAGTTTGATATATCAAATTAATTTTTTGTAGGAGTAGATCAATTAATTTGAGAAAGCTCTATGCAGTGTAAGTCAATCATACAAGTATAATTTATTATAAATGGTGCATGAGACATTGATTTTGCCCAACTGCTCTGTAGAATTAGTGTCACTAAAGAAAGCAGTCAAGCTGAACTAACAATATTAAGAATTTGTGCAATTTATCTCTTGTGATAATGAACATTAAATGATATAATGACCAACAATATTAATGATAAAACAAACATGCTAGTTAGACTCATGCTATAGAAGACCAATTCACAATGTTACTTGTTAATCAATTTTTGAAGATTAATTTAATCAATATGAGTGTAAAATTAAACAACAGGGAAAATAGAAACCTGCCCTGTAACTTATTGCTATAGACTTTTAAAAATATATTCAAGATTGAATATGGTATACTTTATCTATTTAAACTTCCTGATTTTTTCCCTAGCATTGTAACTTAAAATTACATTTGTGTCAAGTACTTTATTTCTTCAGTCTCCGTAAAGTGATGAAATCCTACATGATTAGGGATGCCTCTTCCTGATTCAATTACAAATCCTGAGGTTACTTGTCAATAATAGACAATTACAACCAATGTCCTTTTCTTCCAGGGTCTTTCCTTAATGTCCTACCTAAAATATAGTAAATATAGTATATAAAACAGTAAATTGGAAAAGTTTCTCTTTCAAGTTCTATGTTTTTGCAGAAGGCAGTAATCCAGAGTACTTCAAAGCCTCACAGTAAGTGGAAATGTTCCCTTTGTCTTCCATGGAGTGAAATGGCTGAAAGTGAATACTCTGCAGTTCCCCTACTTAATGTGTCTATTACTTGAACAACAGCCAATAGTTACTTCCTGTGTTAAAGAGAGTTGTAAATATTTTTATAGCCAAAACCAAAATTATAAAAACAAAGAATTTGCATCTTGGCTTGGTTTCCATGCTTGTAAAACATACAAAATAATTTTAGGTGCACAAATTCTTGCCAAATCACAAATACACTCTTTGGGACTATTCAATAACACAAAAGCATTACTTTATGACACAAAGAGATTACCACAGTGTTTGTGGTCTTATAGACACATGACAATTAATTTTATTATCATAATAATAAAATTAATAAAAACAATATTCACTGAGATATTACTATGCTTCAGTTACTCTCTAAGCACTTAAATCTGAACACATTCATTCATATCAACTCTCTATGACATGTACGAATTTTATAGATGAATAAATAGATACAAGAAAAATTAACTACCTTGCAAAATACCACAGCTATTATGTCGAAGATGTAAGGTTGGTACCAAAACATTTTGTTTTATTAAAACTGTAATTTCTGTATAGTTAATTTAAAAGATTTCCCCTTTCTACCTCATTTTACTAATGACAAGCAATATTTATTTATTTTTATTTTGTTTACTTTATACTTCAAAGAAACCTGTAACTTCCCACTTAAATTTAATTAAGTCCCTATGCTTGTGACCAAAATTTCAGATATATTACAGGAAGACATACATCCTGACCTTAAGAAGGGCAGTAACAGGAGTAAAACAGAGCTACCAGCTTTTCACTCTAATGTTAATTATTAACAGGCAACCAGTATCCACTACACTTTTATGTTGTGTACTACAATTTTTAATCTCCTTCCCTGTGTTCCAGTATAACTTTAACTAATAGCATATGCTCATTTGTGCTTTTGAATCTTCATAAGTATAAATTATGTTTTCTCAAAACTTTGGTTTCTATGTCTATTTATAACATCTTTCTCACTGATCTCACAATCTTCACAGCTTAATTTGCAAATCAGATAAAAGATATCTGAATGGTTTAGGCAATTTTGGCAAGCCAGATCAACTGGACTTGGCTGACACAGTAATTAGCTACTTTTTGGTCTAGTGTCTACCTTTGAGCCAACTGTATTATTAGACTATGAATCCAAGTGACTATGACTCCTTTCCAATCAGAACCAGTGATTGAGTTGGGTGAAGACAATTTAGAAAGGACTGTAGTTTGGAAGATTCCATGTTAATATGTCTAGCACAAGATGCATTGGTCATGGACATCGATATTTACAGATAGTCATAGTTGTCATGTAACACATTTTAAAAAAATGTATGACTAAAAAACACTTGTCCAAGAGTTACTTTTAGCTTTTATTTAGTTATACAGTGAGTGTTGTATTATATTATATTATACTATATTATACAGTGTATGTGTATATATATGTATGTGCATGTGTGTGTGTGTGTGTGTGTGTATATATATATATATATATATATAACTGTCTATATGTCCACTTACAATTTAGCAGAAAATTGTAAAATTGTAGCTTCTCAGTCCAGTTTCATGTAGTAAATGTAGAAATTCATATTCAGATTACACTATCCTATTACCTACTTTTCACATTCCTCTCAGAGTTTGCTTCCTTCCATAACGTATAACTACTTTCACCAATGAAATGAGAGCTGACCCTGTGTTTACAGCTTTGTTTATAAATTAGAAACAGGTGATTGCTTTGGCTTGCATGTTTGTACTCAGCAAAGTTATTGGAAAAGTTGGAGGATCCAGGCTATGCAGTTAGGAATCAACACTTGAAAACCCTCACATTAATCAAAGTAATTCTTATTTGCTTGGTGGGGAACTGACTTGTAGGAATCACAGATTTGTTCATAAGGCCTAGGGTTACTAGATAAGAATGACAGTAAATTAGAAGAATGTAAATGAATTGTATTCTATCTAACTGTGGCCCAACAACAAAAATATTAGGTTTTAAAAGAATATTATATGCTTTTTTTTAGATGAACTACAATAGAAAATATCAGAGCATAGTATTGCATGTATAAGAACAAATATTGTTTCGTGAAAAAGGGATGCTTTGTGGTGAGAGAATATAATATTTTTTCCTAAGAAAAAGAGCCAAATACTTACACTCTGTCCTTTAGTGTAGGTGTGCAGTAGCATTCTTCACCTGTGAATGTCCCCTTGTCAATCTCATGCAATAGGAAGTTTGTATGTTCCTCAAAATAAGTTCCAACTAGGCAGAATTCATAAAAGCCTCATGAAATTTATATAACACAAAGTTATTGAGCCTTTTTATTAAACTAAAGAACTTCTCTGTACCTAATTACTCATTTTCAAGTTTATGAAATGTATTCATTTTTTCATTTATGGGCATGCATGCATATATGTGTGTATGTGTACATATATATACACATATGTATATATACACATGTGTGTGTCTACATAGGTAGGTGTATAGATATAGATTTTTTTCAAAGGAATTAAAAGTGGACTAAACCAAATGAAAGGATAACCATATATGATTTTAATCATATGTGACATATGATTAAAACAGAAAAACTAAATAAAGCAAAAATAAACCAGTTTTGTACTATTAGACCAATTAGTGATCACTAGAAGCTAATGGGGAAAAGGGGTAGATCTATTAGAAAAAAAAGGGGGATAAGTTATGGTGAAGGGCAAATTTAGATATTTAGTGACAACCTTAATGAAGTCTTTATATACATGTTGATTATTAACTGAAACTTATATGATATTATAATTCAATATTATGCTTTAATCAAAAAAGAAAAGATGGCGAGCAGACCTCTCCTGTCTCGCCCGCTGCTCCCCTCAGCAGTATATTTTGTCAGTCTGCCTATTCTGTTCCCACTCTATCTGTGGTGAATCCTCTCACCCCCGCCCCGCATCTCTGCTCTGGCCTGTACCCCTGCTCTTGTATAAATAAAAATAAATCTTAAAAAATAGAAAAAGAAAAAAAAATCTACAAATAAATGTTTCATAATATTTTCCAAATTATGTTTTTTTTAAAATGACTCAAATTGAAATAGCACTGAGTGAAATTTAAGATATTAAAAATACTTGATAAAATATATCACCTGCTTTGGAGAATCAGTTAATGTAGTTACACAAACTAGGCTATGAAATCATTAAGATTTTTTAGATTGATTTCAGAATCTAAAATATGTTTTTGACAATTATATTCCTTGATGGTTACACATCAAGTTAAAAAAAAATTGTGATAACTTGGCCTCCCTGATGGCTCAAGGGTTTGAGCACCACACTGTGAAGCAGTCCGCCCCCTCTGCAGCACAAGTCCGATCCCCGGCGGACCAGGGAGAAACCCAACTGGCAAGGAAGACCTCTCTGTCTCGCCCGCAGCTACCCTCAGCAGTGTATTTCAGTCAGTCTGTATGTTCTGTTCCCATTCTGTCTCTGATGAATCCTCTCACTCCCTGTTTCTCTGACCTGTGCCCCAGTTCTTGTGTGCATAAATAAATAGGTCTTTGAAGGCAAGGAAAAAAAATGTGATAACTTGATTTTTCCAAAGATACAACTATTTCCTTGTTCAAATATAAGAATAGTGATATTTTTAAAAACTGTGTCACAAAATATCATGATAATTTTTAAAAACATAATGACATTCATCATTGATTATTATGGAATGTACACCAATCCAGTGGACACTACCTCAAACCTGTGAGCATGGACACCATTAAAAGATAAGAAACAACACATGTTGTTTTCATTGTGGCTGTGGAGAGAAGGAAACACTTCTATTCTGTCAGTGGAAATGTAAATTCTTACTCCCATTATGGAATTTCCTTTAAAAAAATAAAATTAGAAATTCCTTTGTTTCGTTATCCCACTGGATAACTGGATATATGAATCCCTGAGTTCATCACAGCACATTAATTACAATAGTCATGAGTTGTCAACAGCCTTAGATAATAAATAAAAGTATGCATATGCATTCACTCACAATGGAAATTATCTAAATAAAATAAGTAAATGAAATTTTAGGCAATAAGATCAAATTAGAAAAGAAGGTTGAGGGGCCTCCCTGTTGGCACAAGGCGTAAGATGCAGCATGATGAAGATATCCACAGCCACTGCAGCATGAGTTTGATTCCTGCCAGGGACGTGATTCAAAATGTGCAGCAGACCTCTCCTGAGCTGCCTGCGGCTCCCCTCAGCAGTGTATTTCAGTAGATCTGCCTGTTCTGTTCCCCACTCTGTCTCAGGTGAATCCTCTTACCCCTCACACCTCAGGCCTGTACCCCAGTTCTTGTATGCATGAATAAATAACTTAAAAAAAAACTGTCTTAAAAAAGAAGAAGTTTGTGTGATAGGTGTATATTGGGTAAAGTGGTCAAATTTTGGTAAAGGGTGGAATTATTCTTTTAGCGTTGCAGTTGGCCTATAACAGATTTTGATTATAATACTTTATACTGGTAATAATATATAAACCAATGATACTTCTATATTTTTTAAAGTTATAACATTGAATATCCAGTATGTTTTAGTTATCCAATAAAATCAATTATAAGAAGGATATCAGTGTGACAAAATAGGCAATAAACAATACATTAAAAAAATCCAATAAAGCTATCTGATCTTGATTTCTGTAATTAAAAATGTATCATTTCTTAGGACATATTCTCAGGTAAAACTTCCTGATTGGGAATATGCATATAGCTGAGATTATATATATTTGAAAATAAAATGTTTTTTATAATAAAGTGAACAAATTTAATCTACTAAGTCATTATATTTTCCAGAGTATCTTTTTATTTTTACTTAAAATTTTATATAGTTAAGATTTTTTTTTGATAGCTGAGAGTTTTATTTGGGGAAATATATAAGTTGGATGCTTACATCACACCATATACACAAATGTACTTTAAATGGATTAAAGAGACAATAAATTATTAACAGTATTAGAAAAATATGAATAATTCTACATTTTTCTTGGATCTAGTAAAATGTTTTTTTTTTAATGTTTATTGTTTATTTTTTAATACATTTTACATCATTTTTCATACATTCCCATACATTCCTGCCCCCTTTTTTTGATCCTACTCCCTTCTTCCCTCCCCCACCATAGTGTATCTCTGGTTTATAGTTGATTGTTGATTTTGATTTTTTACTTTATTATAATTAGGTTTGTCCTGGTCCCTTATTTAGGTTTTTAAATTCTTGCTATGAGTGAGACCATCTGATATTTTTTCTTTTTCTTTCTGGCTTATTTCGCTGAGCATGATCCTTCCAACTCCATCCATGTTGCTGCAAATTGCATGAGTTTATCTTTTTTGATTGCTGAGTAATATTCCATGTGTATATATGTACCACATCTTCTTAATCCAGTCATCTCTATTTGGGCATTTGGATTGTTTCCATAGCTTAGCTACTGTAAATAGTGCTGCCTTATACATAGGGGTGCAGATGCCCTTTTGACTTAGTGTTTCTGTGTCCTTTGGGCAAATACCTAGGAGTGAAATTGCTGGATAATATGGAACTCCATCTTCAGTAGGTTGAGGAATCTTCACCCACTTTCCATAGTGGTTGGACATTTTGCATCCCCACCATCAGTACAGGAGAGTTCCTTTTTCTCCACATCCTCACCAACATTTGTTGTTGCTAGTTTTTGTTTGTTTGTTTGTTTTAATATGTGCCATTCTCACTGGTGTAAAATGTTATCTCATGGTAGTTTGATTTGCATTTCCATGATTACAAGTGATGTTGACTATTTTTTCTTATGCTGGGCCATTTGCATTTCTCTTTGGAGAAGTTTCTTTTTAGCTCTTCTGCCCATTTTTTTGAATGGATTTTTACTTTTTTTTTGTGAATCATCATCTGCTGTTTTGTAGATTTTTGTGATCAGTTCTTTATCATTAGTGTTGTGTGCAAATATTTTCTCCCAGTCCGTGGGGTGTCTATTCGTTTTGTTACTGTCTCTTTTGCTGTACAAAAGCTCTTTGATTTGATGTAGTACCAGCTGTTCATCTTTGCCTTCACTATCACTGCTTGGGTGATGTGACTTTAAAGATGTTACTGAGGTGTATGTCATGTAGTGTTTCTTTTATTTTTTCTTATATTTTATGGTTTCAGGTCTTATGTCTAATTCTTTAATCCATTTTAAGTTGGTTTTTGTGCATGGTGTATATTAGTCAAGTTTCATTCTTTTTGCATGTAGTGACCCAGTTTTACCAGCACCATTTATGAACAAACTTTATTTGCTTCATTGCATATCTTTTGCTCTTTC